>NW_026937737.1:0-82076 GCF_032062105.1 Saccostrea cuccullata
ATTTTTTGCACACGACCCTAAACAAACTTGAGTGGTTGGCAAAATCGTAGTAGCAGAGTTATGAATCGTAGTAGCAGCGTAGTGTATAATGTAAACACAGTGTAAACACCCCTGTATTTGGGGGCTACATGTACTGAATTGACCCAGCTATCCCCCCAGACCCCCTAATCTGTACTCTCTTGACCCACCTATCCCCTCCAGGGGCTGCACTCCCTTGACCCACCTATCCCTCCCAGGGGCTGCACTCCCTTGACCCGCCTATCCCCCTCCAGGGGGTGCACTCCCTTGACCCGGCTATCCCCCACAGGGGCTGCACTCCGTTGACCCGCCTATCCCCCTCAGCCCCAAAAGTGCACTCAGTTGACCTCGCCATCTAGACGGTTTATACTACTGATGTATGCCGCTCAGTTCGCCACAAGACCCCAGTCGTATATGCTTGAACAAAGCATCTACGAATGGGGGCGCCGCCACTTTACTAGTGGGGGTCCTGAGCGGCCTGAAACAGCCGTGACCCTTCCTCTCCAGATATCAGCCATTACTGTGATGGCTAAAACTTACATCCATGCCTAGTAATTGGCTTAAATACCCCCTGAATTGTTTTAAGAAAAGTTTATTTTCTTAACTTGGATTAGCCATGTAGCCCCTAACTTAACTTGTACACCATCCCTTTCAAATAAGTTTGGCATGATTTTTTTTTTTTTTTTTTTTTTGATGTCGGGATAGTGGATTAAAAGTTACAGAATCCCCAACATCACAAACTTTGTTAAAGAAAAATGTATTAAACCCCTTTCTAGTATTCTCCATGGCCAGATTATATGCAAGAATAATGCCAATTAATGCGAGCAGAATATGAGCCCATATTAAGTGCACAAGAGGAAATTGGATCTCCTTAATAAATTACAAGAATTTAAACCTGACATTCTTTAATTTTCTCAATGTTGTTTTCCCAATATCATCTCTTTAAATTATATACCACTGCAAGCTTGCCACCAAATTGAAATATCTAATCTTTGCAAATTTAAGTCTGACCGACCAGGCATATTCTTAACTTCTGCATTAGCTCTTAATTTCTGTAATTGATTACCCAAACAACTATATATATAACTTGAGGTAATTAAAATCCTGGAATACGTTTGTAAGTTTTATGGCAATCCGATTTCCATCTTCCTAAGGATTGGATAACTTGAGATGAACTTCAGATAAAATCCCAAATTCCGTACTTGCCCCAATACTAAAGAAGTGGGATTTGTAGTTCCAAGACTCGAGCTCGAGGTTGAAGACCTGAAAGGAGCTACGGAAAGAATGACAAATTTTCTAAAACCTTTTAAGATTAGCGCAGGGGCAAAAATTTCTGTATTGGCAACAACTTTATCTGAGAATTTGTCCGAGACTGCTATATTCCCCCCCACCTTTTTTTTTTCCCAAGAAAGTTATAATATACAATAGAAAATGCAGCTGAAAGCAATTAATGATGCCTCATATGAATTTGTACATATGCAGGGTAGAATTTTAAGAATCTGCTTTAATATGGATCTTTTAATGGGCAATTATTTTTTAACCTACTGTCAAAGCTGTGAGCTGTGCTTTTTTTTTTAACCCCTGTAACAACTTTTAACCATGAACTCTTCTGTTAGGTCTCTATGACCTTAAAGTTTGCAATTATAAGAAACGGAAGCTAAGTTAGAACGAACTGTCGAAAACCCCAGGCTTTTGATTGACCAGTGTGCAACAAATCTAACAATCAAATAACAAGGGGGCAAATAATATTTAATCCTTGTTACGCCTAATTAATACCATAAGCCTTGCTGTTTTCAGAAAATGTTGCCCTTAACAACTTGTTTAATTTATAATAGATATAAGGTTCTGCAATACGATTAGTACAGTACTGGTTTTGGTGATGTATGTGGTGCAGCCTGCAAGAAACAGTGCCACAGCTGCTGAGGGGAAATTGAATCGGCAACAATGTTATTAATAAGTATGCACGTGAACTGCACGGAAAAAAAAATTGTTTGAAATGCAGTTTAACACAAATGAACGAAACAATTTCATCACTCTACTAGATTTTGAGGACTTTTTATTCAAAACCATAACCAATGCCCCATTATCGATATAAAACCGTATTCTCCTATTTGCAAGCTGACTACCACTTAACTGACAGCCAAAACTACTGGGATAAGGTTTAATGTTGTCATGTTATGCAATATATCTGAATTACTGTAGTCAAACGAGCCATCGACTTCTCAATAGAGAATATAGTCACCCATTCACGTGGCTTAGGGAAATAGCACCATTGCCCTCAAAAGTATGCTCCACAGCCCAGATGTGCAAAAACGGCACTATCTGTATACAGATCTAAAATAATTAAATTCAATTTGACGACCATTCACTTTCTTGGAAATAAACTTGACCATCTAATTGTGCTAGGAAACTTACGCATATATCTTAAATTGCTTCGTTTCATTGTTTAACATATTATGATGGTGAGGCTTATAGACACTCCCGGGTTGAATCATACAAGCTCCTAACAAATTTGTAAGAAAAATTGAGCTTCCGTAACAATGACTTTAACTGCCGTAGAACTAATAATTAATGTTCCTACAGAATGGACGTCAATTTGGTACATTTTTCAAGAGGTATTCTGATCAGCATTTGCATTGTGTCATTTTCTAAGCCTACAAGACAGTGAGTGGGATAAACCGTTTTGTCATCAGTTAAGGGGAACCCCCAGTTGAATACAAACCCCTTGTAATGTTTGCATTAATTTAAGAATGACTCTCTTTCCTCCCCTGCAAGTATGAAATCATCTACATGTAAGTAATATATATACCCTCAACTTTGAATCCTAAAAGGTCAAAATCCCCAGGGAACGTAACTATGTAGAAGCCTAAATGCTGATTTGATATCCACTTTTACAAAATATGCACCTTCACCAACCTTTTTATGACTATCAAAGGATGTATAATGACTATGGACTTACTATGGTTTATACAGTGATTTTCACTGCTGTCTGCAGGATATGAAAGGTGCGTTATCAATCGCCACCCAGAATTATCCCTCTTTGGTACCACTCCCACTGGAGATACTCTGAGGTAACATGTGGGAAACACCCCCCCCCCCCTCTTGATTCAACTTCTTTGTTATTATTATTTTATAATTATTATTGTCCCTGTATTGATAAGCTGAAATTAAATGGTTAACTTATTTTTTATTTTTATTATTATTATTTTTTTTTTAATATATAACATTGGACTTGAGTTATAAAGTCTGAACCCCTGAGAAAAAGCCATGCACTCAACAATTTGTTGCTACGGGTTTGTTTAGATAACGATCAGCTTCGGATCAAGGTCACTCTTTATATAGGAATTCTAATTGGTATGTTTCCTACAGCCAAAATATTTTTAGCCATTCTCCTTGTATTTTTGGGTGTGGGACTGAAGTTTTTGTCAGGAGTTTGGTGGAGCTTGATGTCTTGTATATGGATTTCTACATTGTAAACTTAAATTATTGTGGTTGCATGGGCTGGGTTCGAAAGGAGTATAGGTGCGTTCGAATTAGCTACTCACTGGTATGTTATTTAGCTGGGCTCTTAATTTGACAATTGCATTGTATGACTTGGTGCATGCCAAGACCACTTGTTTAAGTGCGCATGTACTGACACGGATTTGACTGCAGGACCCCTTAAAATTGAAATCAACGCACATTTTTTGTTTGAGTGCGTTAAGTCTGGAGAAATTCCAGCCGAAAACTAGGATTCATGTATAACAACCACAGTTCTAAATCAACTAAGGCCCAAGAACTATAGGGGGATCTAAAGATTTTCGAAGATTATACTGCGTGACATATTCAAACCCAAAGCGAACTGTATGGACAAACATAGGATATCTATTACTTTATGTGGATGGGCAGATATGTAAATAGATGCAAATATGAGCATGATATCAGTCCATTTTTCAAATGGAAATATTTTTGAGACATTTTCCTTTGTTACAATTTCTCCAGTGCACTTAGGGTAATTTTTACCCCCCCCCCCCCCCCCCGTTTGAGTGGAAGCAGAAACTGTAATTCTACAAGATGGAAACCTGTAGACACCAGTTTGAAAGTTGGTGTTATCATAAGTGATATAAAGTAACATTTTACTGTTTGTAAGAAATAATAATATGCTTACCTGTATTGTACCTATTAATTTATGCATTTTTTAAAGTTAAATAAATAGTTATCAGTTACAAAGAAATGAAGCTGAACAGAGTCAAAATAATCATAGATTCGCATAAAACAGAGCTATCAAATTATTATCAATTAGGCCTACATGATATTATTTGATTACTTTAAATTTGTACACTTAGGACAAAGATGGCGGCTAGCACATGGTGATGCAAATAGACCAATTGAAATGCATCTGACCTGATCTAAAACCGTTGTTATCGAATCGATACGTAAACAATACGAATTCATAAAAATAGTAATAGCAATTAAACTTTTGAAGGCAAGAATCTATTTCTAAAATCTACATTTAGCCATTGTTTTCTCAAATTTGATTAACACCAACCTTGCAACTAGCGTGTAACCGGCAAAGAGAAAGTTTGCAGCACGAGCACCTTTCTTTATATAATTGAAAGTTAGATAACTCGTGCCGAAACAAGGAGAGATAACTGCGCCAAAAAATATTGCACTGCCAAGATAAAAGCATCTTATTCGCATATGGGCGAGATAGATGCTGTATTATTGAAAATCAATTCAGACATGAAATCAAGGTCAGGGCTTTTAAAATCATGTCGTCCACTTCAGAAATATTTTCTAGCAGGTAGGACACATTCTAAATATGGAAGCCCTATTTCTTCTGAACGTTAGACGTAGGCCCCTATGTGAAGGAAAAAAAAACTTCAGAGAAGTTTGATCATTGAAGATAAATTAAAGGTATGATATGAAAGCCTTATTTTTACGCTTTCGAAAGTTTCCATCAATTGAATATAAAGTTATAATTTTCAAAACATAAGTCAAAATCAAGGTCATTGTCACTGTGTCCCAAACCGTAGTATATTTAGAAGATTCATATATGAGGGAATGCACATGTGTAATATACTTAAGAATAAAGTCCGCGTTATCGTGAATATTGCAGGATTTCACCCAAGGTCGAGAAATGTTATTAAAGATACAAACCGAGGCGTTAGCCAAAGCGTTTATTTTTTAATCAATATTTCCAGAAAGAGAGACTTATTCTGCATGATTCACGACAACAAGGTCAGGACTTCATTTTTATTCAACTAAGAGCCCTTAAATACGGATGATGGTTTCTAATTCTTATGGAGATTGATTGACTGATTGATTGTATATTGTTTAACGTCCCTCTCGAGAATTTTTCACTTATATGGAGACGTCACCGTATGCCGGTGAAGGGCTTCAAATTTTGACCTCTACTCGGCATCCAGGGCCATTGAGCAGTGAGGGATCTTTATCGTACCAACGCCTACCGCTGACAAGGGGCCTCGGTTTTTAAGGTCTTATCTGAAGGACCCGCAACTTTCACTTCAAAGTGCTGAACACATGGCGATGGAACAGTCGCTAGCCATTTTAATGACTCACTCAGCGAGCGCTCTACAGACTGAGCTTATTCTTATGGAGAAACGAAATAGATCATCATATCTCAATTACGCTATTCGTTTTATCAAAAAAAAAAAAAAAAAAAAAAGATTTGTTTCTTTGCCTTCGTGTGGAAGGCAGAAGATTTGAAATTTCGCTTTATAACAAATAGCCTTTTATTTATGGTAAAGACCAAGGCACAGTTTCAGTACAAATTAAGACCCTATTTTTTCATATATAGGAATTCCTTGCAGTAAGGATACACAAATCTCTTCTCTCCTATGAAATCCTAAATGCTAATTGTGACGTCATTAACTTCTGCATTTCCCCGTATTTTTTGAAATAAAATTGCAGAAGGCATCAATTTTTAGTGGATTTTTTAAGGTAAAAAAACACCGTCGCCCACAAAGATTTTGAAATGTGTGATTTTCAAAGCAGTTTACATATTATATTCAAAAACTGAAGTGGCCGAGGAAGACAGACTCTGTTTTTCTCAAGGCAAAACAGCACATAAATGAGTCATTCTGAGGCTTTTCTGCATTAAATTTAGAACAGCGTCAAATTAATGACGTCATATTTCCAGAATGGTCCTTCTTCATATAATATTTTTTAATGATTTTTCATATTTATCTACTCAACTATATTGTTAAAGTCAATCTCATAATTTTTAAATAACCTCAAAATTTTAGGGCACAATAAAGCACAAACCTTACCGTTTTCTTTGCTTGTATCATAGATATTTTATTTTTTGGAATGAACAATAAAAAATCAGTTTTCTATTTAATTGCTGTATCACTAAAATAACGGACTGAAAAAGGATGTGGAACAATCCCGCTTAGCTATAAAAACCTACATTCTTCGGTGACTTTATAGACTTTTCACAGTGTTTCAACTGCGAAAGACTACACCGTTAAGTTTGGATAGGTATTTCATATTTGAGTCTAATATTTGTTTCGACTGTAAAAGTTTGATATGTTAGTGTATTGGGAAACTTAGAATAACTGAGAAGAATAAGATTATATGTCCCAATGATTTTGCAAAAGCTTGAGGAATAAAAATAAAAATCGAGTCAGAAAAAAAGTTTCTTGATTTTAAATAGAATTCAAATTGCAAATACATGTAAACAGTTTGTATTAATTTTTTTTAAATTATGTTTTCAAATTTAGAATACTTCCCCAACTGAACCATTTTCACAAATAAGGATGCTAAATGTGTATCAGAATGTAATAAGACATGATTCAAGAAGCAACGATACAATTTTTCTCATCATACTCATTTTGATCTGTTTAGATGTAAGCGTGGATTGTTATCGACAAAAAACTACACCCATTGCAACCGCAGATTTTCTATTCCTTAATCTAATCAAACAAAAATTGTTATGTAATTTAAAAAATGCATCGAAATTATCAGGTTCAATTAACGCGTCTGTCTCTATAAGCATGTAGATATCTATGCAAATGTGTGGAGTTAAGTTTACGTCAAAGGTCAACATGTCCAAAAATTTATATGATAAATAATGATATATCTTTAAACTGTAAAAGTTCAACTTTATTCCTCACATAGTTTTGGAGCTATTGTAAAATAATTTTTTAAACATGTTGACCTTTGACGAAACCTTAAGACAAAATCAGATGAGTAAGGCTCAAATAGAAAGCTGTACAATTATATTTAATTGCATTTACTTAGTATTGTCTCGCTTCCTTTCCATTTTTCCCCTAGATTTTTTGCAATATCGTCACTTTTCATAAGTCGTGCAACTTCTTTTGATTCACCAAAGGGTGCATGTCAGGAATCCTTAGCCTCTGTTTGTAGTACATCTAGATGTCCATAAAATGAAACAGAATTTGAAGCAGCTGCAAAAGGAAAACAATGTAGCCAGTATGATTCCCCGAGTTGTGAATCAATGCAATACCACTGTGTGTTGAATAACAATTTGACGGGACTAGTTGAAGTGTGTGCAACTCCAAGGTATATTCAATGTATGTAAAGAGTTGATTCTGTTTGTCAATCATACTTATGCTGTACGTGTATTACATGTAGTATTTTAGAAATCCTTGGGATTTTTCTTGAAAAATTTTATATCTTCGAAATGATTATAACTACGGGGGGAAATCAAAAAGTTCGCGAACTAATCGAATAAATTCCATTAAAGAAACAATAAGTAGTTTCAGTGCTGATTATATTTTAAATAGGTCCTCTCCAATTTTAATGCACATCAACAACCGTTCTGCTCATGCACGAATCACGTAATATAGGTGATAACGTGACCCACCCGTAGCGTTCTGTCACAAAAGCTAAAAGTTTTTTTTTCTTTTATAACAAGAACAGTTTATTTCTCAGAAATGGTCAAATCTCGGCAACAGAATTGGTGGATAAGAATATCTTTTCCAAAAATAAGCATGACAACCATTAAAACCCAAATCTTCTGTCTCGGGAGAGACGTTTATTCAAGGTAGATAGGGAATGAATGCCTCCTAATATCATATCTAAATGTTTAAAATCTGAAATAAACCATATCTTAGGCATTAAATAATTATATTACTGTTCAAATATTCAACTATACTTAAAAGTGTAAATTTCAGGTCTTTGGCAGCAAATTGCTTAATTAAAAACACATCTCTTTTCAACCTTGCTTTCACTGGGCAACATAACAAGTACTATTTTTACCCATCTGCATTTCTTCACAAAAACAATCAATCCAACCATTGATTGAATTTGTAGAAAGTCATTTGTATTAATAAACTGTATATAAATTATCATATGCTAATGCAATGGGATTTCTAAGAAATTCAATAAATTGTATAGTCATTTGTTGAACATGTACATCCATTTTTCGTCACATTACACATTATACATGTAACTTAATATACATTCAAAATTTTATACTAGCATAAATAATGGGGAGAAATTTTCGCATATATGCCCCCATTACACAATCATGTGCCCCAGCGATTGATATTTTTCCCACAAAAGTAGATGTGACCTGAATGTATTAAATTCACGAAAAACATTTTTTCGAAAATTTCCATTCACGACTATGCATACTCATGTAAAAAAGCAGATAAAACAAAAGAAAATGGAAACTGTATTGAAAAATACTTCATTTCAATTCTGAGAAAATTATTTTTGCATGTTTATATACCTCGTACGAGTATATCATGTAGATTTACGCATCAAATTAAATTCCCCCTCTTATCTATGTCCCAAAATAGACACATTTTACAGATTAAAACAACTTATATTTTATTTATTGCTACACAGGCTGAAAACAATTATTCTGCAAAACAAAGTGTTTCCTTTTTTTGGACTTAAAGAAACAAAAGCTGAATCAAAAACAAAACTAGTTCCCTCGTCTTGAATCTTGTGAATAAATATTAAGTATTCAACTAAAGTGAATGTAGTTTCCTTGTGTGTCATGTGTATTACATCAAAATCTTTTGAATAGCCATGCATTTATATTAGGTAAACATTAGGTTTTTTTGAGGAAGTATCACTGAATATATTATTGTCCATTATATGTATATTTATATACAGATTTAGATTTTGAAATCACTGATACTGAGACAAGTGTAAATCTACCAACAAATCACCAAAAGTATGTTTGTTCTATCTTATACTTATTTCATTTAAATTTTAATTGATAACTGGCCATATGCAAATAAGAATTGACATTGAAATAATAAGATGATCATTGTCTCTTTGTATAATACAAACTTTCATGTAACTATGTCGACATCAAACTAGACCGTTTTCATTTAAATTATATATAATTTGATACCAAATCAATTTATACAAAATTGTTTGGTTGCCCTCCTTTCGACCGACTAAGAATGGCTCGACCAAAAATGTTTTAACGTTCAGGAAGTATTGTTTTTCCTATGTTGAATTGAAAATATGATTTGAAAAAGAAATAGACTTTATTGATAGTTTTAAAAATTTTCTGGGAAGAAATAGTTTTATCACCTATATTTTACAGTGAACCTACTGACCCAATATTTTCAGACAGAGTATATGGGTATATAAGCATTTTTTTTTTTTAAAGTTAAACCAAAAGTTTGCAAAATGTAGTTTTTAAGTAATAATTTTCAGGAATTAAATTATGATTGTTATATTTAAGGCTAAATGATCTTTTTATGATGCAATAATGCATATTTCTCAAATACAAGTAATGAAAGCTGTTTTCCTTGTTGCTACATGTACTTAATAAATTATTTCTACATAGTTGTTTTCATCAGAATTCATCAGAACTTGTGAAGTATACGTATTATGATATTGCTACGATTTATCTGAAGGTCGATATGTTCAGTCTTCGCACGAAGGATGTACGTATATGTGTATACAACTTTGCACTTGCTTTTCTTCATCGGTACTATGTTAAACATCAAACTCAAATTTAAATCAGTCAAAGCATTGAAAGCATGTTTTTTTCTTTTAAATAGAACCAGAAACAGATATCGGTGTTGCAATTTTTAAAGTGTTGTCAAAATTGAATTATTTGAAAATGACATGGTCAAAAGAGAAAGGCGCAGGGGAATATAATATTTTTTTAATATGGTTAACGAGGGCTACATATTAATTTAATAGTACATGTAATACCTTCTCAATCAAGTAAGAAATTTATTATTATTTTTTTTATTAAATTTATATCCTATCAAGATAATCACCCTTCACTTCAATCCATCTCTTAGGTCTTTTTATCCAGCTTTGATGCACCTCTATACTCCGAATGAGCTACACTCTTTATAATTAATTAGACACTGATACACAGGTGAACCTAATGCAGAACGAGAATGATAATGCCATCCAGAAGGATTTTTTTTTTCAATATCAACAATATAAAGAATAAAGTCCCATGGGGACAAATCTGATGAATTAGGGGGCTGATCCAGTGGGTATTTTCCATTTTTCCATAAGAAATCGTGTGTGTTCCTTGCAGCGTGTGCATTGTCCTGTAAAAGGTTGATCCCACTCATCCTGACTTTGATCCTCTATTTTGTAATGTTTTTGAGTGTACGTAAGACATATTTTTATTTACCTAAACAACTTAAGTAACACTTCTGCCCTTTTTCAGTTGGAATATGAGTGACAGCCTCATTTGAAATAAAAAAAAAAGATTGCATACAAACCCTTCCTTGCTGTCTTGCCGCGTTCAGCAATGGTAGGTCATTTACCTGGCTTTTTGAGCCAGATTGTGTTTCCCAGTTTTCTTTCAGATTCATAAAATGTAGCCAAGGCTTAACCTTCGTAACAATTTTATGTGGACGTCTTTGATCACATTTTATATAGATTTACAAAAGTTTTCGAAAAATTTGCCATCAATTTTTTTGTTTGTAATTTCAAATTTTTGAGATCTACGTTACAGATATTTCATGAGTCCCATATGTTTTTTTAAAATCTTTAAATGCTACCAGATGAATGTTCAGCTTCTTAACAATCTGATTCATGGTCACTCTGTTGTCTTTGTCGATAATGTTTTACTGCTGCAACTGATTTATCATCGATAAATTATCTAGGCTTTTCTTACTGTTTCATATTTTCAACTGAATCACTAACAGTTTGAAATGCTTCATATATCGATAAACGGTTAAGATAAATACAAAGAAGCTTCTATATAATGAAACAAGTCCTTTGAATCCTAAGATTCTATGAAAGCTCTTACTTGAAGAACTTAACAAGGAGCACCTGGGAATATAAAGAATGAAGTAACAAGCACATGAAAATCGTTGGTAGCTTAACCTAGATAAGGACGTATAGGAAGAAGAATGATATGTTGATAACAAACAATACTTAATATCAAAGTCCATAAAGCAATACAACATTGAAGCTGGGCATACACGGACCAACGAAACATCTGAGGTGAGATCAGGTGCTATGGAGGAGTGAGCATCCTCTGCTGACCGATCACACCCATCGTGTGTACATTGTCACGATCGGGAAATACCGGAACAATTAGTTGTCAATTCAGTGAATAAATAATGGACTAACAAATAGTATGAAAAACGTCAGTCTGCATTTGACTCAATTATACATTTTATTTGCTGAAAAGGTCATTGTATGGACCTTAGAACTTACGAAATAATGACTTTAAATGAGACTGCTGATATTCTTGTTTCATCATAATCAATAATTTATATCGTTTTAGAAAGTGTTAATACGTGAAGCATGCTCTTGCGTATTGAATCAACTGAGTTATACATGTATACACTCCGTATCCAGATGATGAAGGTATATTCAGGCACGTAGCATCCGGGGGGGCCAGGGAGGCCCCCCCCCACTTTTTTTCCCAACATTACCTTTAATATAGAATATGTCTTTTGAAAAGATGGTTGCCCCCCCCCCCACACACACACTTTTTACCACAGTATATACATAGCAAGGAAATATAGGAAAAAATTGGAAGTGAGAGGAAGTTTGCCTTGAAAAAAATTGGCCACCCCCCCCCCCCCCCCCACCCCCACCCCGAAATAGGATTTTCGAGTTTGGGTAATTCAGTTTTCGTTTTTTTTTTCTTTTCTTGCTTGTCAACTTTTTTTTAAGGGGGGACCTATGTCCGAAAAGTCTTTGTGTGAATTTTTCAAAACTTTGACATTTCTTTCCTGACCACTTGCTCTTAATTTTTAGGTATTAAAAACAATACCTTTATATGCTTATTTTTACACAGGAGCACGTGCAAAAACAGTTTGAAATGCTAAAAAAAGATTATTTTCAGTCATTATTGTTTTACCCCAAATATGCGCTAAAAAGAACCAAAAATGTCAAATCATATTCAAAATCAACACTTATTTAATTTATATGACTTGTATCTTTAAAATGGAGGCAAATTCAGTGAAATCCATTTCGCATGAAAAATTATAATGGAGCACAATGTAAGTATTACCCCATTTTTCTTGTCGTATTTTTTACAATTCCGACATGCATAACAGGTAATATCTTAAAAATTCTTTGTGTGAAAATTTTGTAATTCATATTTTTTGAAAGAAATGATTCATCTCTTTATTTCAACAAAGAAAAAAGTATACCTTTATGATAAAATAAACGAGAAATATGACGTTTCCTTTTATTTTTGTACTCTTGTGTCAAAAATATTGACCTTTCTGCACTAAAAAAGGGTAAGTAAGCACTGACAAACACCTGAATATAAAACTATTTTGCGGAAAACGAGTATTTTGTTTTGATTAGAAACAATTTAAATAGAAACATATTCTTCTACATTCCATTCATTCTGTTTCTCCCCCCCCCATTTCCCCGTCAACAACCAATGCCTATTAGAACCAAGGAATGACTTTATACAATCTACATGTACTATATAAATCAATAAGAAAATATACACCTGTACAAGTACATTTCTTCATTTTTTTCTTGATTTTCTCCAGAAAATCGATTAATGGTAATTATAAAATTAAACATTTCCCCCTGATTTAAGCCGCTTTCTTTCTTGAATTTTACCTCTTTATTGCACTATTATATCAGCATATTATCGGGGTATTTTTCACAACAGAAATTGCTATGAATTATTAACCAAAGGAAGAGAATTCTAATATTAACAAACTCCATAAATCAAATAAACTGTGATTAATGCTTTTGTACGTAATTGATTACCAACAATGTTATGCGTATATCACAGTTGCAAAAGTCAACAGGTAAAATCAAACGTCGCTATTGTGACGTCACATAACGCTGCCTTGACGTAGAACGACATAGGTCCCCCCTTAAGTAAGTATAAAAAATTTTCTCAGGTTGGCCCCCCACTGTCAAAAACGATGCTACGTGCCTGATATTGCTGCATAAGTAAGGGAAGTTGACGATAGAAAGTTAAAGTCATCACGTTTATCATATAGCTTGGTTGTTAGATTACCAATAACGTCTTTTTCAAGTAAAATAGCCAAGTATGAAACAGATGTGCTAGGAAGTGTCGAGAAAAGTCCATCATATATGTCCGTAAGATACAGCACAAAATCAGCACAATTACATCCCTTGATTTTGGCTTTTAGACCATTTTAGAGAATATACGGGACATTGGCCATGCAGATTACAAAGGGCCAATTAAGACACATGACACGCTCAATGACAACTGACAGCCGAGATTACGGTTTGCGTAGACAGGACTAACTGAATGGATATTGATTGATTACGGGACGCAGTTTACATCAGGTAAATGCAAGTAGTTTGCACGATTGAACGGAATTAAGCATGCACTGGCACCTAACCATCCCTGGTCTACTGAATTTGCTAAGTTAGGCAATTAAATGCTAGGAAGTCGATGAGAAGCCGCACTCCTTTGAGCATAAGTTGGTAGATGTCCTTCTTAAATGCAGGATAACACCATATACCAGAACGGGATCAGCTTTAAACTCGGGAGAGCGATGGCACACTGCTACATGACGATTACTCTACATTTAAATGGTGATCAGATGTATTGTACAAACGTGCAGTGTATATGAAGAATGAAAATGAAGATTTTCAATCTTTACAGATAAAGATAGCAATACCTACTCGTAACTTACTACGAAATTATATCCGCTTAACGAGAAAAATATTTGGTTATACTCTGCTATGTTAGGGAAGGTCAGAGTACACATTCCTTTTACGCCGAATTGGAAGTTTAATTGTGACGTCACTGAAATTTAACAAGCCACAAAAATTAATCAACGACATGATTTTGCGTCAATAACAACTTGAATTTATTTACTTTATCGATTATGTATAAAATCTTGTAAAATTGTGATACTTGATAGCAATACAGTCGAGTACTAGAAGAAAGTCTTTCGTCAAATATGACGTCATAAGCCTTGACTTGACGCATCACAGGTATCCAGAGTACTAGATTAACTGGTTTTATAATTACAAGAATGCTTAAATAAATATGATACCATAGCTAATCTTTAAACCTAATCATTGAAACTAAAAGAAAATAATTTATTAAATACAATGTGTATGGAATAAGAATTTATCTGGTAGCAATGGACCTGCACAGGGACAAGGAATGTAGAGAATATTCGCTAAAACGATGAAAGTATCTGTGATGAACATCAAAATTGCAAGGGCATAAGCTATTTTGTTTGAGCTGAAATTTGGAATGTTTATTGCTTATTTAGTGTATATTTTGAAAAGTGCTGGGAGCTGATCCTGGTCTGCATAAAATTATTTTTATTTATAACAGAATTTAAGCGAAGTGGAATTTTTTAGCTATTATAGGCATTTTCGGCAAATTTTTCAGTATGTATTTCAGTATACAGCATGTAGTTCTGAAATTGAGTGCAATCTTTACCGTTTAAAGCTGAACACGCAGGGACGTAGTATCAGGGGGGGCCTGGCCCCCCCACTTTTTTCCCCAACATTACCTTTACTATAGTAAATGTTCATTGAAAGGATGGTTGCCCCCCCCCCACTTATAACCATAATATAGTGATAGCAAGGATTGTAAGGAAAAAATTGGAAGTGATAGTAAGTTGGCTTTGAAAAAGTTGGCCACTACCCCCCCCCCCCCCCCCCCCCTGCCACGAAATAGGATTTTCGAGATTGGGCAACTTTAAAGTTTGGTTTTTTTTTTTTTTTTTTTTGCTTGTCAACTTTTTCAGGTAAGTAAAAAAAAAATTTCTCAGGTTGGCCCCCCCACTTTCAAAAACGATGCTACGTGCCTGACACGAACAGAAATTTGCTCGCCACATTCGATTAGACTCTTAAAATATAAGGACCTCTATAAGGCGGCTGATTTAGTCAATGTTCAGTTTAATCAGTCGTCATCGGTGCTTTAGAGCACTGGGTACCAACAACAATAACTACTTGCGTCTTCTCATACAAGAAAAGTAAGGTACCAAAGGGTCTTACAATAGTTGCACAGGTTAAGTGCAGTATACAAAATAACAAAAATTCATGCACAACAATAAAACACACACCTAGATAGTGCATGAGAATTAGTACGAACACGAATTATTGGTATTCCACGCCAATACCAGTGACAATAAAAAAGGATTAACAAGTAACAAAGAGATACCCCAGTACTGATTTAGTCGATAGTAATATCAAGAATGGCGTTTGCCAGTTTACATGTACATTAAACGAGTTGTATTCAGCTTAAATGCTGCTATGCACAGAGATATCGTCTAAGTATGACAATTTTCAAGGATCTGTGTGGGAGAGAAGAAATGGACATTCTTAACATGATAATGATTGTATTTAAGGTTAGTATGCATTGTAGCAGTAAAATGCTATATGAACAATAATGTTGTAGGTATTGCAAATTCTATCGTAAAAATACAAGCAAGAAGAATTGTATCAGATATAAGTATCAAAAGTCAGAGAGAGGGCTGAAATATGTTTAATATGCTTCCCAATTTCCTATTCAAAGAGCACAAAGCTGTTGTGACCGGTCGCCATGGGATGCTAATTTCTCCATGGCACCTGATCCCACCTCTGATGTTTTGGAGGTCCGCGTTTGCTCTGCTCCTATTTTGTACTGTTTTATGGACTTTGATATTAAATTTTATTTGTTATCTTCATATCCTTCTTTCACCTTAAAGTCAGTAAATAAAATATTGCTTAGATTAAATAATTTAGCATCAAAAATTGTTCAGTATGACAATGGGAGTTTCAGATCATCATAATAGAGAATGTTTATATCGGAATCAGGATAACTCGTCCCAAGACATTGTTAAGGACAACTCGAACCAAATTTAGGACAGCTCCTTCCTATTGCTTTTTCTTGTGAAATGCAAGGGAAATTAACTGTTATTCAATAAAGTACATTTATATGCAGAATTAGAGCATTATCAATATAAATTTACTATTTTTATAGCTAGTTTTTTTTAATGCATTTACATCATATTTTTGTTTAACAACATTTTATATGCATTAACACCAATCAAAGATTTATCATAATATCCATTATTCAATTTTTATTATTATTTTATTTTTCCGAAATAGAGTGAATGGTTGCTTTTTGACTTCTAGATTTTTAAAATTTATATACTGACACGCAAAAGAAACGCAACAAGCAGTAATCTACAAATGTTTGATTTTTTTTATCTAATGATTTTCAAAATTGAATACAGTTAGGCTAAACTCACTTATCAGAACATCAGAGATTTGATAAAAATGTTAAATGTTTATATTTTTATTTTACTAAGTAACATATGACTGTTTGAACACCCCCCTCCCAGCCATAAAAGTAAAACGTGCAAGACTGTCCTAAACAACAATTGCAGCTTAATTTCTACGATACAATAGCTTAATCAATATCGAGATCTGAGCGAAGGAATTATTCTTTGCCATTTTTAAATACCCGTTTCTCAGATGATTAGGTCGAATTTTCTCTGACTAAGAGCAGTGTAGCCACCCTTGGACTTCCGGTACAAGGACTGTCCTTAATGCATATGATACGTTAGGCTATGTTCAGGTGTAATGTAGTGAATTTTTCCATCAGGAACTCATCATCAGCTTTACATTGAAATTTTCCAGCCAGAGCAATGGAAATGCATACTTAAGCCATTTTCAAGAAGCCTTAGCATCGTTACGGGAAACGAAAGGAGAGTTTATTTTTTGAAATATTACTACATTACTTATGATTAACAGTCAAAACCCTTAAAGCTCCATAATATTGCTAAATAATTTTTTAAACACGCAATTTTTGATTTCTAAATAATTTTTTAAACACGCAATTTTTGATTGAAAAACTTGAAAATCGTTCACCGTAAAATTGCCAATTGAAGATATCCATAATTTAAAAGATACAAAATTCTTTACTTTACATAGTTATTTTCCCCTAAAGTAGGGTGTTGCGGTTCTTTTGCGTGTCAGCATATTACTATAATATGTAATGAAATATGTCACTTATGAAAAACAAATTGCTAATATGACCGAGGTTTTATTTATAAGGTATTCTCAATTTTTTTTATTTCTGTCCGACAGATCAGAAAAACGTATAAGGAAGTCATATTTCTGAATTCTGTGCACAAGGGATATTCACCTTTATTTATCGTTTAGAGGTCGTTGAACGAACAAATTTTGAAGATATAAAACCCTTCTTTCTATATGATAAAAAGGTAAATATTTATGTTTGCTTACACTCACTCTGCATCTTTGATGAAGAAAATTTCACATGATTTAATGCTATGAAAGTCATTTCGCACATTTAATCTTTAATTCTACTTTTACTTACGGTGCCTAAAGTCATCTTATGTCTAGATAGAAATAAATCCCGATATTCATAACGCACTATAAACAATCGTATTATTTCTTGCACTTTAGGCTATCCAATGTGTTACTTCGGAATCTTCTTATAATGTCCATGAAGTAGAAAATGTCAACATCGGTTAATTAATATCCTTTACATAAAATTCGCTTTCTGATTTAAAGTTTGAAACAATAAAACTAATATTTATCGATTCCTAAAACGTACACATCATTAGTTTGATCAGTTGATATATATCATATCTCAACAATCTTCACAATTAAATAAATATATCAACAAAAAGAAGAAAAAATCTGTGTAAGTATTTCTTATGTATTTATTTCTTTTTTTAAATTTTACGCTAGACTTGACTGTGCCGCTACAAAAGTTGGCGCGATTCAGTAAAACATTATACATGTATTAACTAAGTAATGTACATAACATTGAAAATTTTGTTTGCAAGTCATGTAAAATTTCGTGATGAGCATATTTTTTATCAGTGAGAAGGAAATATTTTTAGTTTTTTTTCCTTGTTTAAACAAAGGTAGAGACCACACAATCTTCTTTCCACACACTAGATAAAGAAAACAGTTTCCGAGTAGCGGAAACACTACTGAAACTTTGCGGAAACTAAAGTGTACTTATAGCTTCCTCAAAGTTTCAATACTGAAATGACATATTGAGTAATCAGTAATTCTGAATATAAACTTGGTAAATTGTTTTTGAGGTGAATGTAACTTTAATTTTTTGCAGTAGCTAGAGGGACTTCTATTGTTAATAATACTCACGATGTTCTATTTGTCTTTTGTGCCATATTTCCTGAAGGTAAACACAACTTTAAAATATTTTTTATGCGAAATAATTCAGATCTTAAACAGAGAGTAAAAATGTAAGCCATAAAAAATTTAAGCTATTTGACTTCCATTATTAAATATCTCATTTTCTATTTTACATGTCGTGTTTTTTTTTTTTGTTTTTGCTTTGTTTTGTTTTGCTGTGCATAAACTGGTATTCATAAATTTTAGTTCGGGTTTGACACTCTCTCTCTTCAAATCTCCAAGCTGTATCTCAGATCTACAATTTGATAGAATAAGAGCATTATAAAATAAATTTTGATAAACAAATTCTTAGTAAAAAAAAAATCTAAGAAATATTTAACATATTCACTGATTTTATTCCATTTTTATCGATGCATTCCTCTACTATGTTAACCTCATCCCAAACTAGCAGAACCATGGTAATATGCATCGGAAAATTAAGGCAAAGCAGTTAATTGATTGTAAAAAAAAATGTGGTACACAAATCGTTAGAAATGCATAAAAGCATTGCTGCTTTCTATAATAATTTTATTTTTTATTTGTCCTTAGATTTTAATAATATCAACATTTTTCATTGAACAAAAATGTTCTTTTGAGACGTCGAAAACGGCTTGCAGGGCCTCCCTTAATTCAACTTGCAGTGTATCGGAATGTCCACAAAATAAAGAAGAGTTTGAAGCGGCTGCGAGACGGAAAAAATGTCACCAGTTTAATTACGTAAATTGCAAACCTCTGAAATATCACTGTATTTTGAATGAAAATTTGACAGGATTAATTGAAGTATGTACCCCTCAACGGTATATTCAATGTAAGTGTATGATTTAATGTACAGTGTACTCATCAAATATATATGTTTATTACAGCTGCTCAAATAGCTAACAATTCAAATTTAATAAAATATAAGTATACCATATTTTTTTACAGATGGGCGGTGTGCTATATTTGAGGAAAGATTCCATGGCATTGGGATCACCTATAAACAAAACTGTACCTATTCTGATAACCCCTGTCCATCAATTTATAATTCAACAGAGTCGTATAAATGTAGGACCCCCCCCCCCCCAACATACCTGTACCTACGCTTTTACAATATACATATATAATCAGTTTTTTTAAAACATATATCGTAAATATCATTAACATAAATGATTCCATGGAATAGCATCACATAACTGTTTCTTCATACCCTCCTTTAATATATTTTTATTCATATTTATATGTCTTCGTATTGAAAAGATGTATATTATCCTTTCAATAGATAGCCAATGCTTTAAATTGGTGAATAATTCCACTGGATTATATACAAAAACTAAGTAAGATCTTAAAAAAGACCCTGATTACCTAGCGGTATTTCTTTCTGCTGAGATTAAGCTTCGCTTTGCTTCTCTTTGACAAGGCTTCAAAGATGTTGTTTTGACCAATGTGTGCCCGTCTTCTACATGTCAATCAACAATGAATCAACTTGTTAATTTGTTTTGAGAACCTTATCTTCAAATCTTTTAGGTATCTTCAAATTTACTTACTTTCATTCCTGAATAAAATATATGCCCCTCTCAAGGATGGAATATTAAAGAAAAACAGATAAATAGGTGGAGAAATTTCTTTTAAAAAAATCCACTTCTTGGTCAGAAATGAAGAAACGGGTGCTATTCTATGCACGACGAAAATAACAATAAAAAATAAATTCGCCCTTATTCAGTGGAAAAAGGGTAAAAATAATAATGTGAAAATAATCTAAGAAACTGAGAAAGTTGGAATAGAGGAGTTTTACGAAGAGACTTACTTTTACAATCGACGACTGACTGAATTTAAACATAGACAAACTCCAATTACTAGAATGTAAAATTCAGGTGTCGAATGTAAAAGTAAGCCTCTTCATAAAACTCTAGAAGTAGATTAAATACAAAGATGGCGATCATAATGACAGGAAAGAAATAAGAAACTTTATGAAAAAGTATTCTCTATTAAAGCTATCTTAAATAAGCAAACATAGGGATAAAAACTGTCAACCTAAAAGGAGATTATAGTTTATTAAGAAATGTAAAAAAGGAATTTTGAAAAAAAGTGTCAAAAAGGGAAAAAAGAGATGCTTAAAACGTAGATCTAGTAGATCAACTATCATTTGAAATAATGAAGCAATCAGACCATAAAGTATCGAATTCTAGAGGAGTGCAAATCAATTCACTCAAGAAGGAAACTGTATACCAAAAATAGAAGCAAGAAAAAAGTTATTATAACTACTATTACATTAAAACTGTCATATCTTTTTTTTTCAAAATAGAGAAATAAAAGGAGTTGAAAAAAGACACATGAATGAAGGACTGGAGAACAAATGCTATAAAATAGGACAGCAAACTAAGGGAAGCATAGAGTTTTATTAATTCAAAAAAGCAAGAACTGATAGTTCAAGCAGAACACTACTCGTAAAAAGGCATAATCCGCCATATTTCCCGTTCATCTACAACCCCTACAACCCTTATATAAGTAGCCTATATCTTAGCAGTTAAAGGTTTTTCGTATTACGATGAAAATTAGAGGTCAATTTATTATTTACAAACAGAAAATGAACATAAAAACTAGGAATATAAATGCAAAAAAACATATAAGACCACGAAAGAAATACTACATGTAAGCCACGAGTTTCGAGTGTGCAATCGGGTGTAACGAATTCGAAGGCTTTATATACCCGTCTGACGGTGCCTATTTATTAGATGTGTTCAGCTTTCAACAATATAATTATATATATTGATATTCCTCTTAGGCACTTCTTCCCGCCCCTCTGAAATCCCAGGGAATCGTGTATTTTGTCCTGCTCACAAATTTTTATTTTTGTAGATTTTTCAATGTTCGTTATATCTTAAAGCTCCCTCTTGTCATCTGTGCATTATATATGTATACTGAAAGGTAAAACGCACGAGAACATATAATATTAAATATATACATGATATATGCAGCTGAAAATCCTTACAAGTGGTCAGAGGTGAATTTTATTATCGTGCACAAAAATGGATGTTCAAAACTACTCAACCACAAAACGTTTGATGTCAGGGAGTGAAAGTGGTAAAAAGTCAAAAACACGGGCTTATTTGTGACTTGTGATAATATTTTCTAGCTTCTGATTTAGTCGTAAAAGATAGCAAGAAAATAATACAAGAGAAAAAACTTTGCAGGGAGTACAATAATATACTTGTTTATATATGTCAATGCTAAATACACTAAGTTCCAATCACTAATTTTTACAGCACGGCAACTTGTTTTTGGCATCAAGCTTTATTGGTAAACAGCAATTCGTACCTTAATTTCTTACTGCAATTCATTAGGCCTCCACTGGCGGTGATTTAATCATTAAACAGTAAAATGTAAAATTCCATTTCTAGTAAAGTTTCACTCTGCTTCATTCACAGAATAGAAACCTTTTTCACAAGTAACGTTGAGATGAAAAACATAGAATGAAAAGTTATCATCTACTGGAATTTTTTTTTCATTTTTTTTATATATGCCATTGAAACCTGGAATGTTAAATATTACGTAAAATACAAAGATATATCATGCCTTAATCATTGTAAAAAGAATCTTGGGATACACATGCTATATTAATTTCATTAAAGATTTTATCACTTTACAATCACTTCTAATTTCAGAAATGACCACTGCAAAGTAAGTGAAAAGAAAACTAGCAGTTTTCCTATTTGGATAATTATAATCATCGTTGTCGTATTGTTTGTTGTGGCCGTGACATTTGCACTGATCTACATCATATGTAGATACAAAAAGAACAAGAGAAACAGTAAGTATATACATGTAGCTATCCATAGCAAATTTTATTCATGATTTTTTTTTTCTATAAGAGCATAATAAGCACCCTGCATACATTTTATAACATAATAATATTTCTTATGCATAGCATTCTTTAAAACAGAACTTTGATGAAATTTTCTCTCTCATAATTGTAACTTTTTTTTATTTTAAGAATTATTTACGTTTTTCATCCTTTTCCTTTTATTTAAGAAATTCATTTCCATATTCATTCTAGACAGGGAAAATGCATTCTTTATTTAAACTACCGTATAATCCCTATTCACCACAACAGGCGCTGGAAAAAATACAAAGGGTGCGGGGACGTATTTTAGTATTCTCTCTATCATATTTAATGTCAATTTTTAACTTCTAAAAATCTTTTTAAAAAGAAATTTAAAGAACCACTAAATAACGTTTAACTTTACTTTAAGTGAAAATAATCCACCCAAATTCAGCTAAATGAATCATTTTCCATCAAGAAATTGGATTATATACAGGTTTCATTTTCACTTTTTTTCAAATTGTAGCTGACTTTTGATTGCTTCTTGATGATTGTAATGACTTGTTGTTCAATTCAAGAGTCAGGATTGTTTTTCAATCTCGAATTGGCTATTATGATGTTGAACATTTAAAATTTAAATATCCTTATTCGTTTCACTTGTCCGATATGCAAATAATCAAACAATAACGAAAAATTATGTGTGAAACGCTCCCCTTATACGTCAGTAGACAGAGTTACAATTAATGAATCGTGTTTATATTGGACGGGTACAAGTGATAAACAAGGACAAATTGAAGCTATTCTGCATGAATCTACAAGAGAAGTATGTCTACTAAATGAATATTGCTGAGGGATTGTGTGAACTTTATCCATTTTTTGTATAAATCACTATAAAGAGTGGAAAATACCCCTTCTTATGTTGGTAAGTTGAACTACTCGTAAAATATTTTCTTAACGAGTAAAAATGAAACCTACCCCCAGCACTTTCTATGTCCAAGAGATCAGGATTAATTGATTTATGTAACAAATTTTGCACAGTATTTTTTGCTTTGCACTTGTGCCGAAGCAATTTTTAGCACAATCAGGAATATCTACGTCACATGATCAACACAGTCATGTGACATCACAAAAATGCTTTAAAATAAATCCTGATTTAACCATTATCTCAAGTTGACTGCAATTTCAAACAAGGATTACATATTTACTTAAAATCTAGCTCAAAATAAAAAGTATATTTTTTTTTAGGTTTTTTAAGCCCTCCGACAGCGTTATCCTAACTGCGTTCTTCATAACTGTTAACTATTGTATAATCCTTCGTGATCGAGAGGCCCTGGTCCGATTCTCGTTCTCGGCGCTGCGTCAAACCTTAGACGTAAAAATAGGTAGCGACTGATCCTTCGCCAAGCGCTCGGCATCAGAAGTTAAAGTTACGGGTCTTTCGGATATGACCTTAAAACGTAAGTCCCGTATCACGGTAGGCGCTGGCATGATAACGAACCCTTACTGCTCAGTGGTCCTGAGTGCCGAGTATGGGTCTAAATTTGAAGCCCTTCACCGGCATACGGTGACGTCTCCATATGAGTGAAAAATTCTCAAGAGGGACGTTAAACAATAAACAATCAATCAATCTAATTTATAATGTGGGGAGATCGTAATGCTTTTGTGTAGAACATTTTCAATTGGAAAAAATCAATCCCACATGCAGGTGATCAATGCATACGTGTACATGTTGGCTACATTAATATACCATAGTTACACAGATGTATCAGTTTCCTTGGAGTCTTATTTCTAGTCCAGTGTGATATACATGTTCATATGTTTTGAATCACTGTTGCTGCAGCAGTAACTTCTGTCATAAGATAATCGATGTTCATCTGATAAAAACAAGCTTTCTTTTCGTATTGTTTTTTTAATCTGCTTCTTTGTAATAATAGAAACAAATATCTAAGTGCTAATAACTGTAGTAACATGTAGTATCCAACAGAAAATAAGACGACCTTGCTTCTGAATACTATATTTATTCTCTTTGCTAACTTTGTTTTGAAATAAATTGGTTTAAAACAGACGAAAAAGTGAGAATTCCAAATTTGAAAACAATTACATTTATTGATAATGTATATGTTTTGAACACTTTAAATTATACAAAAAAATGAATATATATAGAAAATCATGCATTTTAATTTTTAATTGTAACAAGTGTACGGAATCATTTTGAGTTTATTTTAAATAATAGAAAGAAGACAAGAGAAGAAGGATGCTAAAGATGGTACAGAGGATATTATGCTTCAGGAGATAGACTCACTATCTTTAAAATAGAAAGGTGTTTCAAGTGGATTAATTTTTCCTCCAATTCATTCATTTCATGTACATGTAACATTTAATTATTTTGATAAGAAACATTAACATTTTTTCTCTTTCTTTATAATTATCCTACTAATATTTAAGATCGCGGAATATAAACTGGCACAATTGGAAATATACAGCTTACGTCATTTCCATCTGTTACAATCAAAACATTCAGTGATAGTCAATGAAATGGGCGGGTACAATTCGACGCGGACGTTTGGAAAACATGGGATTGAAATTGCATATCATTTTCAATCCACCTCGGCTACGTTAGAAGGCACATTATTACTGATTGATCCAGAAGACAAATAATTTCAATTTTGGTACAGTTTGATTTTTTTTGTCCAGTGTTTTAAATGAATAAATATATAAAGGACAAATATTTCATTTTTGTTTGGTAAATATATGTACAGTAAAATTTGTCTAATCCGGACTCTGAGTACTCCGGATCTTTGTCCATTCCGTCTTAAAAAGTTTAGACCCATGCACTTCTTTAACAAATTCATTATTTCCTTTAATCCGGCCACACATAATAACCTGAGTAACTTCAAATCAATTAACACCTTTCGTGGTGGATGTGATAATCCGTGTTTACATTAACATGATAAGTGCGATGAGACGAACTCATTGAAATGCGGCGGTGACACTGCCCACTTGAAAAACAAATATTAGGCTTATATGATTAAATTACAATTTGGTATAACTCCTTTTACCACATTATTACATAAACACGAAAAATAGATGCACGCGATTTACGAATCAAAATATAAATCGGGATTGAAAATCGAACGCATTTGAAAATGGCGCCATAACACTGCGGGGGAAGACGTAATTTTTCACATGAAAATTAAAAGTCCAATCCAATAATTAGCACGTCGTAAATATTTGTGCATTACTGTGCATACATTAAATGGGCTCTTTGACAAGCGAAACCCGGTCCGCTTGACATATATAGAAAGCCTATATTATGCGTGCCTGTAGATTTTGATTTTATAAGATAGCATTTCACCCGACTTTCAAACTTTGTGAACAAACAGAAAAATACAGTAAGTCATGCGAGAATATTTTATAATTTCTAGACTCCAAAATATTGATTGATTTCATCATTTAATTGTATTTATATTATGTATATGATATACTTGTAAATAAACAACGAAATTTCAAAATTAATATTTTCCTGCATTTTTCCTGCACTCCGGATTCTGTCTAAACCGGCCAAATTTTATGGAACCGGCGGTAGCCGGTTTGGACAAATTATACTGTATATCTTTGTGTTGGTGTGTGTGTGTGTGGGGGGGGGGGGTGTAAGACGATTTTTAAATAAAGTTGTCCAACAGTTTTCAGTGAGAATAAGTATAAAACTCATGCACTCTTATAATCCTAAAATTAAAATATATTGTCATGTTAAGCCATGACCTGACTCGACAATTTTTTTACCCCCCCCCCCTTCTAGAATCAAATATCTCCTGAAAAATAATTGTTTTGTATGATCTTTCGAGTTCT
Source organism: Saccostrea cuccullata (assembly GCF_032062105.1). NCBI lineage: Eukaryota > Metazoa > Mollusca > Bivalvia > Ostreida > Ostreidae > Saccostrea > Saccostrea cuccullata. The sequence goes on from NW_026937737.1 coordinate 26,213, forward strand.
TAAAATTATAAGCTAAAGCTCATATTAATGTGAACTTCAAACAATATGTATTTGGGAGTTGAATTATAGTTGATTTTTTGGATCATACATTCACTCTTTGCTTTGAAAACAGCTCAGGTGGATTGAAAATGAATTTTGATCTGCAATTTCAATCCCATGTTTTCCAAACGTCTGCGTCGAATTGTACCCGCCCATTTCGTTGTCTATCACTGAATGTTTTGATTGTAACAGATAGAAAGGACGTAAGCTGTATATTTCCAATTTTGCCAGTTAATGTTCCGCGGTCTTATATTAATTTCAAACTTTTACTTTACATTTTATTATTCATTTTACTTTAATGGATGCCAATAGGTACACGAATTACTAATTAAACCTATGACCATACACGCTAATAATTTATTTTTGCAGAGTGGTGTAGAGAAATTTGAACAATCAAATTGAGATTTTTATTCAAATGGAATGTATTTTTCTGAAATACTGAGAAGGTTACTGGGAGCCTATGAAATTATACCATCGTGTGCAGATATTACACAATGATTTTGAGGATTTTAACAGTCATTTTTAACAACCATAACACAAAGGTTAGATAAGATATAATCAACTGCTTGCAGTTGAATATGGTTGAAACTATGTAACAATCAAGACGAAATGTAGAATTGCATTTTATCATGCATAACAGAGAATTATAGGAATTTCATAACATATAACCATATACGAGTACATAAATGTTTGTCGAAATTAAAAAGTCTAGTTTAATAATATCCAAAATAAAGATTTTGATAATTTTACTTGAATTAATATTTACTAATTTATTTATGATTGTTTTCCGATTAAAAAAAAAACTTATGTTTACAATCTCGATTTTTTAGAAGGACACCTCAAAATTTGTCTTGAAAAAAAAATACTATTGTAGCTTACGTGATTTTGTAGGAAAAACACGAATTTTTCTTTTTTTTTCGTATCTTTTGTATTTCTGCCTCAGATATTTCGATTATATACATTCATGACAGTTATCTTAAAAAGTCGCCGACTTTTGAAATTTCAAAAACAATTGATCATCTGAATTGGTCAAGGAAATTATTTCAAAGTTTATTTTTTCAATGTCTAATACCTCCATAGTACAGTCAAGACAACAGTTTTTATAAGTGTCACCGCTTAAAACACTTAATGTTAAACTGCTTTATTTTTTAGCAAGACATTTTAGTTAAAATAGCTTAATGTTATTTTTAAAATCACATCGCTTTTCACATCGTATTTTTGTCATCACGTGACACTCTAAAGTCAGGTGGACTCCGATTTTAGGTCAAAAGAAGGAATGTCAAATATAACCAAAAGTTCCAAGGGGCAAGGCAAGCAAAAAATTTACCGTAAAATTTTTTTGGTTGTCCCTATGTATCTATACTTTCTCAAAAGTGATGCTCATCCAGTTACTTTACTGCTATATTTAAGTTAATCGGCCAAAACAGACAGCAGCATACGAAAAATTTGGGTTTTTTTTCCTAATTTCATCGAAAATAATAATGATAATTATCTAAAGGATAACACAGAAATGAGCATCGCTTTTCGAAAACTATACATTAGAATATACCATATAAAATCTAAATCTATTGTTTAGATTGTCGCCTTTTCCTTGAACTATTGATTAGAAATTGAAATCGTGGTGCGGTCAATTTAATTTTAGTTTTCAAAGGTATCATTGACCCAGCATGGGCGATAACTCTATAGTACTTGATATAGTTTGTTTACCTCGTAAATTGTGAATAGATATGTATCCAGACTACAATGCTATGGCCTCTTTTTTCATTTATCGAAACAGTATGCATAAAAAATCCTTGATATTACTTTCTTTTTTGAGTATTTGTTTTTTATACATTATATAAGTTATTTATGCTTGATGTTTAAAATGAATAACACAAAAATGTAATTCACTCTAAATGAATATTCAGCCCTGATTTGTTTAGACATCTAAACTTTCTTGGTTTGGATTATTTTTTGCTCTACTTCACTTGGTGCCCAGGTGGAAGAAACCTGAAAAGGGAAGGGACAATGTTCAATAAATGTTAATTTATTAATCCTCTTCAAGTTAATGTTTATATAACGCGGATATGTTAAGGAAGTATATAAGTAATTTTTTTGGAAATTTAGACTTTTGAAAGAAAAATAAGTTTGATAATATACCAAAACTGCTGATGAACGTAAACCATTATTATTTATTGCTTTAAGATTGAAATAGTGTTTAACGAAACGACGTGCACCACCAACACGGCATCACGTGACTTTTATCAATAGCGATATTTTCCTTAATATAGAAGCTAGCAGAACAAAATACCCCGGAGTTTAATTATTTCTTTGAGTAAATGATGTACATGTAGTTGAAAAACATCTATTTTGCGTTAAAAGTGCTGCTAGAATCTCACTGTCCCGTCAGTAGAATAGTTAGACCATACATTCACACAAACATTTAACCAATGATTTGAATTTTTTTACATATGAACCGAGATTTTTCGTAAAACCATGCTTACATGTAAGTCGGGATTCTAGCAGTACTTTATGTATTTAATATTTTAGGAGGCAAACTTTCCATCTGTTCAAATCTTATGTTTTTAAATATACAGCTTATTGTTGTTGCATTATTTTTGTCGCGGAGGAAAGGCCGACCGTGATACGAATTAAGCTGACTGTCTTCGAAAGAGAATAAATCGATGAAAATAAATATGCATACCTATTTAATTAATTGAACTCCATGTCAATTTTACAAAATAATCATTATATTTGTTTTTATACTCAATTTTACGTACATGTATCTTTGTACATGCCGTCTTAGCCAAATTCTCTTTACATGACATGATTAATTATTAATTTACTTAATGTTCACATATGACGTTATCGGTGGTAGATTTTAATCAAAATGACAGAATACAACATACAAAAATAAAAACATTTCATTTTTGTTAATGTTTACACGTTTTTATTCATTCTCTAGAGTTAAATTAGGTCTCTAAATACCAATATTGCGAAAACTGAATTGGCGTCATCTCGCCTTCTTTGACGTCTCTATGTAGCTCTGATTAAGTCAAAGTACATGTAAAATATTTTGTATGCTTCCTTATCCCCCCGCGATATATCAAATCAGAAATAAAAGCAAACCAAAAACACACACACACACACACCAACACACATCAAAGGAAAAATGAATAGAGTACATTTAGTTCAAACAATATAATTGGTCTGAACAAAGTATTGTTGAAATGATATAACCAATAATCTAAATATTTAGAGGCATTGCTATTGAACTATCATGATACTTTTGCAAAACCTGGAAATAATACCATAAAAAATAAAATAGAAAGGATATTATGACTTTTTTTTCATTTTTCCTGACATTGTAGGAGCCTGAATATTAAATGAACAAAATATTAACTATAGTGCACATATAAACAATTATAGTAAAAGGTGAAATCTACTTCCAAATAAATAAAAAAATCCAAAAGATAGATTTTGAAGCAATGGCTGTTTGGATTATGTCGAATATTCGACTGGGTTCTCATCCGGAACAAAGTACAGGTATAATTAATGAAGTATATTTTGCTGTATTCTTATCTGGTACAAGGTACAGGTAGGTGGAACCAAGCTCTTAGATCAGAGACCTACATGTATCTTCAGGTTAAACTTATCTTTTGAATCCCCGTAAATGTAGGGAGTTGCCGAGTTCAGTCTGGAACTATTACCTGGTACAAGCTACATGTACAGGTAGGTTTGGGAAATTTCCTTATAAGATCGGGGAAAAAATTTCAATGTAAAATAAGTCATCACCTATGTATGACAGATAGGATTAAGACGCAGTATTCTTATCTCGTACATGTACAAGGTAAAGGTAGGTGAGAGAAAGCTTTAAGATCAGGGAAGTAACTTCAGGTTTAAATTATCTTTTGAATCTCTATTAAAGGTAAGGAGTTGCCGAGTTCAGTCTGGAACTATAAGGAACATGAATAAATAAGGATTTTTCGAAGATATGTCCCTTTCTCTAGTAATCATTTGTAAATATCTCTTCCTATACAGGAGAAAATAGGATATCGATGCTGCTATGATTACATGTCAAACTAAACAGAATGTCAAAGCAAGTGTTATTTCAAAGATTTTAAATCATGACTCTAGGGTATCATTCCCCCAGGTATACTCAACAATAATTAAGACTGATCAATTTATAAGTTTGCTACATTTACCTGCATAAAATATACTTAAATCCTCTCCTGTATTTTTTCTCTCTCGATATATCTGCTTTGTCCCAGTCAGTATCATTATGTTGTCCGTTTTTTGCGCAATTTTACTGGAGTGAAAATATTTTTACTGGAGCAAAATATCTAATTGGGAATAGCGATGACCAGTGTTTTATTTTTACTGCAGTAAAAATTATTTTAGTGGAGTAAAAATATATAATTGTGAGTAGAACGGCCAATACCAACCATGGGCGTCTTCTATTTATATTTTGGAAGTAAGAAATATAACAGTTACTGTAATCACAGGACGAAAGACAACTACCTATAAGCAGGTGCTTATTGGTGACTTAATAGAAGTTTAAGTATGGTTAAAGTATTTGATTCCTTTAAGCAACAATTTAGCTGCAGCTTTTACATATTTATTTTTTCATTTTATAAACATCCCCTAAACAAAATTGAAAACTGTCTAATCCGACACCTAAATAATGCGACACACATTGCATTCTGACGCTGAATTTCTTTCCCATTTTACTATTTTCAACGTTTTAATATATACTGTGCAATCCGATTAAACATTATGTTCGACAAGAATTATACACATTGCAAAGGTAAAATTTACAGATTAACAATGTACAGATATCGACCAGTAAAAAACGACCTTTATAAGGTGTACCCATTAGTCTCTGTCAACTTACAGGAAACTAAGTACACAACGTTTAGTGGCAGTAATTGATGGTCAATTTTTTTTACCAAGCTTTATCTTAACTTAAGCATGTAAGATTTTAAAAGTTTTGTTTCTAATCAAAAGGACAATTATTTTAATACTCAATTTTAACTGACGAAAATATTCTAAAAAACGTTTGTTAACGGATCTGTTAAGTTAGGACACAATAAAAAGGCAAAAATTTTCCTCAAATAAATTTTATGAAACTTTAATATCTTGTTCTAGGATACAATATATCTATTTCTATATGATATGAAAGAAAATAAGCTACATATCTTTTGTCCAAATGGTCTGAAATATAGACTATCAGTCCTCGTGAGAGGATTGTGAAATTAGATATTATACTAGAGAATTAGCCTTATTTTAGAATTATCAATGTGTAACAAATTAAGAGTTAACTCTGGCTTTGATATCCTACTGGATAATGTTATCCAAATTGGCGTATACTGCGAAATAATAATTGAAGCCCGTCAAGCGAAAACCACCCTAATGTGCATCATAACGTTGTCGAGAAAACGAGCGCTAAAGTTGACGTCTTAAATGTTTGCCGCATTTTGCAAATAAATGAAGTGTGAAGACGCATAATTATAATCAATTATAATGTTTCTTCATACAGAACATGTTAATGCCTATACTAAACAACGTAATGAGTAGTCGTAAGTGTGATTATTAAAGCCCACTGTGTAGTACATGTATGAAAAGAAATTAATGATTAACAGCAAACTAAATGTGAAAAGCCTTTGAAGAAGCAAATTCCACGTTCTTTGCCTTCATTTTCATTTTCGAGGAGAATTTTCTCTTCACTTCTAAAACACAAATATGGGGAGAAATCGCATATTATCTTGAGACTAGGGCAGCAACAAAAAGAACATAGATATACTCCTATTCATCACTATTTTTTGTCACCATTTATTAACATTTCTATATTTATGATAAAAAGGCTAGGGAACCTATAGCTAGCTAATCAAAGTATAAAGCCAAGGCGTTGGATTTCATACGAAGGTGTGTAAGTTTATTGCAAACTAAACAGCATTACATGTATGTACCAATAATCAAAATCAAGCTTGAAGAAACGGGGAGACGGATCACAGAAATATAATTTTTCAATATTTTGAATTAGGAACAGAGACCTCTGTACAATTTGGCCGGTTTTTAATATATGAAAAGGTTCGTTTTGTTTTGCATTCTTAATTCCTTATCAAGACCTCCCCCCCCCCCCAAAAAAAAAAAAATAAATAAAAAACGAACTGCTTCCTATGTGCCTAAAATAATCTACATGTATGTTTATATGTCAACATGTACAAATACCGCTAATGAAGGGAAGTAACCTGCATTATAATAATTTATTTTTACATGTACCTTGTAACAGGAAGCGTTCAGTATTCACCATTTCCTCCAAAGATTTTTCGATTTTTCGGTACACATGTTTATCTCGTTGGCATGATTATCGATATTTAGAGGGGAAAGTAGAAACTGTTGATAAAATATCTGCTAAAAAAGAGCTAAAATACAAGTTCATTTTTGTTTATTTTAAATCTGTTGAAATAATAATGCTACATTATGAATCCTTCGATCAGTTAATCAAAGACGAATGAAGCCTTCATGTTTTAGGAAAAGATGAAATTTTTTCAAATGAAATCATTTAATGTCTAATTTTTGTTGTCTCCTAGTACTGTAATGTTTTAGATAAATATAAGGGACTTATACTTTGATTAGGTTATAGAAATACATGTATAATTAATGAAACTGATTCAAATAAAACTTGAAACTGATGAAATATTTAGCATGTGGCTAATAAGTACACGTAATTGTAGCTATTTACAAACAATCAAACCACAACTGTACTGTGACGCAGCATCCTTTTTTTAAAAGGAAGGCAGCCAGAGAAAAAAAAAGAGAATTAACTGAAATTGGTTGACGTGCAAAACAAATGGCGAAACTCGACAATCGTATTTCGTGGGGGGGGGGGGGGGGGTTACTCAACAGATTTACGACAGGTGCATTATGCACTGGACTATTCTGATGGGCTTTCGATTGCGCTTCACTCACATATACATGTATGACAAATTGACTTACATTGTTTTTGGAGTACATACTTGGCCATGTATGGTATATAAAGTACTTAGTACATGTACATATAATGCTCTCTCTCTCCTCGATCTTTCTTTCTTTTTCTCTCTCAAAAGGAACTATGTCAATGATTTTTGCATGAATTCACTCATGCATTTGTTTCTCTCGATCCGCATCTATCAAGAATTAATGTGTCGGGATCAAATTTTTCGGTCATTGTTTCCGAAGGTGGATTTCAGGGAAACTTATTAGAATCTATAGGCGACATTAGGTCTTGTATAAAAGTGTTCATGTGACAATGCTTCATATTTCATTTCTTCTAATTTTAATATAAAAAAAAATGAATGTCTCGCCAGGCACACGAAATGCGTTCTTAAAAGAGAAAGTTGCTCCTCCCTCTGCTCCTCTCACGAAACAAATAAAACATCTTGTGGTCTCATGTTTCTTTTTAAGGGGATTGTGGTGTAATAAAAACCTAATTTTTCTTATGAAATGCTAAACGTATCGTTAAAAAAAGGAACAATAACATTAAAAATAAATAAAAATCACTTAGGTCACACCACTTCAATATCTTGGTCGCCGGACCCGCGCGCACGTAATTTATAACTTTCAAAAAAATAATATTAAAAAAAATTCCCGCATCCGGATTATTTTGTTCCGTTTTCCGCATCATTTTCGACTCCTACTTTTAATTTTTTTTTTTTACATTCCAATTCACAGTTGCGTTTTAAATCAGGGCTTTCAAAAACGCACGTGTCTATTCCTGAATTACACCGATCGTATCACAATTATTTCGCGCCAGATTGTCAATATTCTAGTAACTTAAGTAAGGAGCATAGAAATATCAAGACTACTTGTGCTCGAGGAAAAAATTAGTGATCAGGAAGGAGGAGTTATTATGAAAAACACTGTTACAGATTTTACAGGGGGAACGTTCTTCGAACTGTTTGAAAAATGAGTTTACTGTTTATTCCAAAGATACTGATTCGATCGTTGAAATACGTTTACGTGAAAACCAACAAGCCCAATTCATTCTTGCATACAGTGCTGATATCGATGTTTTAGAAATATTTTCTACACTTTAATGTTAGTTTGTGCAATTAATCATAACTCAAAAACTTACATTAAGGTTTCATCAAAGGTCAACATGTCTAAAAATTTATTTTACCATAGCCCCAAAACTATGTGAGGTATATAGTTAAAAGTTTTACAGTTTATAAATTTTTCCTTGACTAATAGATAGTAAGTATCATTTGATGTAAAAAAAATACTTGGACAAAATATTAATTGAGAAAAATTCTTCATAAAAATGCATATATTTTCAAAAAATACACCTAATTAATTCTGTGCTCTTAGTGAAAACCATCATTGCAGAAACAAAATATGTTTATCAATGAAGGGCAAGTTGGACTTGGATAGCCTCTGGAAAGTTGTTTTCCCTGTTTAATTTGTCCAAATGTTAAGACTTGAAAGTGAAAGTACATTGCAAATGGCAGATTCTACAGGGGCCTTGTCTTCATACATGTCATGCTTTCAATAAAAGCCTTTCAGAGACCGTTCACGTCCAACTTGCCCTTCAGTGATAAACATATATTATTTCTTCAATGATGGTTTTCACAAAAAGCATAGAATTAAGCAGGTGCATTTTTCTTTAAATATGCACATTTTCTGAAACAATTTTTCTCAAAATTTTTTTTTTAAGATTTTTGTCATCAAGTGATACTTTCTATCTATTAATCAATGATATATTTATAAACTGTAACTGTTTTGGCTTTATACCACACATAGTTTTGGAGCTATTGTAAAAATATTTTTTTAGACATGTTGATCTTTGACAAAACCTTAACTTTGAATCTTTGTTTAAAGCATCTTTAATATGTATATAAAATAATGCATGAAACTGCTAAGTCTAGCATACAGAAGTGTTTGTAACAAGCCTAATGAAATAGATATTATAAATTAAGAAGCAGTGATATTATGTCAAATGAAATTTCAATTTTGTACTTTTTAACTATTGTCCTGAAAGGGCATAACTTTGTAAAAAACTTATTTGAATCTGACTTTTCATAAAACATTTAATAGGTGTATGGTCAAGACACAGATGATAGACAAACAGGGAAGTGTTTAAGACCCAGAAAGTTCAGGTGTGTCTACATTCTACAGTGAAAAAAAGGTAAGTAGAAAGGATGTCTTATTACCTGTTTATGGTTTGAATTGCAGTTTCAGATACTTACAAGCTTAAATTTATTTTAGATTGATATATTGTGAGACTGCTTTTTCATAATGAAAAGTTGTTGTAGGAGAAGCAATTAATTCGTTTAAAAGAGGATCATTAGTATACCTGGTACCAGAGGACACAGAGGATCTAGGAATAGTAGTAAAGGAGGCCACAACTACACAGTTATTTTTCAACTACCTTAAAGCACTACCTTCCACCTGTGTGTCCATTGCTGAAGTACTGAAAATCTTCTGGATGATACAGACCCTTATATTTCTGCTCTTTATGAACAATATTCCATTATTCGAGCTTCATTTCAATTTTGTGAAAATATTCACGGAGACCTTAGAACTTGGGGGGGGGATATTCTGCCCAAGAGGTGTAAAAGATAAAATGTTGTGAATTGGACATTTACATGATGTATGGTTCCTAATTGAATTACTATAAATTGAAATAAACAAGTTTAAAAAAAAAATATTATCGCTCGCTTCTTTTCATTTTACACCGCTCCTACGTTTTTAAATTTCAGATTTTTAATTTTAAAATTTTCAAATCGCTCGCTCGCCCCAATTTTTTTCTGTCAAAAATCCGAAGACCAAGAAATTAAATTGGTGTGGCCTTATTAAATGTCATTTGTTCTCCTAAGTAATTTTTCTTGTGCTGTTCTTTCTATACAACACAACCATTTAAATGTGAGAACAAAATAAATGACTTTATTCGATATGACGATATATTCGTCATGACAAAGAATTTGTTGTTGTTTTTTTTACTTGAAAAATATCACTCTAATATTTAGTCTTTGAACAACGACAAGTTATACATCTTTTGAAAGAGGAGAACATTGTCTATCAAGATCACGAAACAGCTCGAAATGTCAAAATATTGACTTAAGGGTGGTTTTTGCTTGACGGACATCGGTATATATTTTCGTGGGGTAATTTTTTTTAGGTCTGAGGAAAAATTATTAGTTTGCGGGGATTTGCTTCCGTGGTTGGAGAATGATTTGTAAGTAATACATGCATATGAAATTTTACATTTCGTTGTTGTCATAATTCCTTGGGTCTCTTAATACCTCGAAAACAACGAAAATTAAATTCCACGGATATAAGTGATTTCACAGTACCTTACGTCGAGTTCGGTTTTAAATATAATATGATGATTTTTTTTAAAGTTCTTTATATCATTACATGAAGTAAATATTACCTGAAATAACAGGAAATATTACGTGTTTTCCTCTCTTTTACTGATTTAAGTTTGGTCGCCTCATTAGATAATCACGTAAAAAATGCAAGATAAACATCTATCTTTTTCTTTAAAAATATCTGAAACTGTAATCACTCGTTTTCATCTTTATGCAATTTCCTCAAAATTACTTTGTGTAATTTATTGTCAAGCACGTATAACATGTATTAGTAATACAGGGAGTTGCGTTTCTATTTGTCACTTTAATTGGTCTGAAGTTTACTGTTCATATTGCATGAAATTATCGAAAATATCGAATGAAATTGTCTGCTCAAAGATAGGTTTGCCACTACATGTAGCTCTTTATGCAACATGTCTACATATATTGTCTAATGCGATTTTAGTTTAAAAGCAAACAATTGTTGGAAATATATATTCATGCGATTTTCCACAAGGTTTTTTTCCTTAGATTTAATTAGCATAAAGTGTTTATGATGGTGGTATCTTCGTTAGGGAGGGGAACATGGGTGTTGTCGCAAACTGTGTAAAAAACCGGAAACAGATTATTTATACATCCTGTCTAAAATCATTTATTACATGATTCTGTACATTTTGTTTTCAATTTACAAACACTGATGTTGTCCAGTTTTGGTTAGACATGCGGCTTTTATTTGTTTGGATTATTTTTTGCTCTACTTTACTTGGTAACCAGGGGGATGAAAACTGCAAAGAGTTTGGAGTAATGTATATTTATCGGTCTTCTTCATATCAATATGTCATATGAATATTAAATCACATATAACTGCGTACCAAATAAACACCTACACATTTCAGAGGACAGCTAAATTAGGTGTAGCCAGTGGTAAAACATCAGAAATAACAATCTGGTTCAGATTCAATATTATATTTATTAATGTTGAAATAAGACGTCAAAAACCTGAAATATTACAATTACAGACAAGATATAATAGACGACACATAGACAGACATTTAGACAGATAATTAAAACATAATAGACTTTACTTTATAATAGATTTCTTACCGGGACACACACAGGAATCATAAATATTACTATCTGTATATATAATATTGTAGAGTACACATCTAACCAATTCAACGGCTAGGCTCAGAGTGCCCGATGTTAGTGCGTGAAAGCGGGAATTCAGTGAATAGGATAAAGTCATGTGACTGTCCGTCTAGTGTCTAAAAATAACAACTACCTCATTCACACAACCTTTCATACCACATTCTCACATATACGCAGCGCAAGTATAATACGGCATTAAATAATAATAAATAACCCTGGTTACATACTCCCCCTCTTCGTTGAAATAGCTCCTGACATTTCCAAAGAAGTATGTACAATTATAGTAACCATGAAATATAAATAAAAACCAATTTACCTGATACAACTCACCACAATGAAATCAAGTAATTAAATTAAAACCTCATCAATGACCAAGTTTCAAACTTCAAACATCAACAAGACACATAATACACAAATGTACCAATCAATGTAGGAATACCTGACCAATGAATTCCTCCATATGACACATAAGTCATGAAACTATTTACACGTTTTTACACCCAAATACACCTCAATATACCTAATTAAAGTTTTACAACTTTTACGAGCTAATCCCATCAACACAAGACACAAACTTATGTCAAAGTTATTATATACAACAAGTTTAAGGATTGGGGGAATTATGAATATGGCCATTATTAGAATATTTTTTTTTTAAAGTTTTTATTCTAATTTATTAAAATCCCGGGTAAACTGCATCATAAAAAAATTTCGGCATAAAAGCAGTTTTCAGCATAAAAATCGGTTCTCGGCATAAAGCAATATCATAAAAAAACCGTTTACATTATCCATTCCCCATACCGATCTGGGAATTTTTTCATTCTGGTCGACCGTCTCGGCAAAATCGGTAAAGGCGACTGTGATTGGTCTGAAATAAACTGACTATGTGGACCGCTCACAGAAGCTCTGGTACTACTGCTGTCTGACACCTGGTGAAAGTTGACTGTCTGGGAGAACTCAAACTCTGAAATGAAGGACTTGAATTCTGAAATGAAGAAGAAATATTTTGATTAGTATCATATGATACACTAGAGATTTTAGATCCTGATAAACTATGTTGTTCTGATAATTCTTTGCTGAATTCATCTCTATTTCTAGGTATCCTTGAATTCACTTCGATTGTGACTTCATTGTCCGAACTGTCAGAATCGGACTCTGGAAGTTCATCAGAATTCCTAGGCTTCTTGTTCCTCCTTGTCACAGGTGTCCTATGAACAACAGGTTCATCAATGTCACATGCTGGTATCTGGTTAAATGGTAGCAGCATATTTCTGTGCAGTGTCTTTGTGGCTCGTCCAGAAGTATTCTTCACTCTGAAAACAGGGATCTCGGGATTTGGAATTTCTGTGATGACATAAACTTCTGAATCCCATTTGTCCGTTAGTTTATTCTTTCCCTTTAATCCTACTTTCCGCACAAGGACTCTGTCTCCAATCTCCAGCTTACAGAACCTTACTCTCTGGTCATTCTTGTTCTTGTCAGATATTCTCCTAGCTTCTTGAGAGGCATGTCTATATGCTGACACCATCCTGTCCTTAAGTTTCTCAACATAGCCATGATGATCTCCTCTCTCATGTTCTAAGTCCATACCAAAGAATATGTCTATGGGAAGCTTAGGATGCCAACCGAACATCAGGTAGTGTGGAATGTATCCCGTTGCATCATTTCTGGTCGCATTGTAGGCTTGAACGAGTGGAGCAACATGGGATTTCCAGTCAGACTTCCGCTTGTCGTTGAGTGTTGAGAGCATCTTGATGAGTGTTTGGTTGAATCGCTCAGCTGAGCCATTTCCCATCGGGTGGTACGGTGTAGTCCTTGTTTTCTTTATTCCTAGGAGTTTGCAGAGTTCTTGGATTACTTTCGACTCAAAGTTACGTCCCTGGTCGCTGTGTAATTTCTCAGGAAAGCTGTAATGTAGAAAGAAGTTATCAAATAAAGCTTTAGCTGTAGTATGAGCAGTTTGATTTTTACATGGAATGGCTTGAGCGAATCTAGTAAAGTGATCCGTTATGACTAAAATACTCTCGAAGCCTCCTTTGGATTGTTCTAAACTCAGAAAATCTATGCAAACTAACTCCATGGGTCTTGTCGTCACAATCGGTATAAGTTCTGCTGCAGGTCTCACAGGTGTTTTACTACATATGCATCTATTACAGGTCTCTACCTTCCTAGTAATGTCGTTCTCCATGCCTGGCCAATAAAATCTCTGTCTGGCTAACCAAAGGGTCTTATCTTTTCCTGGATGTCCGACATCATCATGTATTCCCTGTAATGCGACTGATCGAAAACTCTATGGTACAACTAACTGATAAGATCTCTTACCATCCTGGAAAGCGGTTTTACAAAGAACTCTATCTACCACTTGCAGCTTCTTCAAGACTCTCATATATCTTTGAACATCTGGAGATTCTTTCCGTATATTTCCTCCCCTGGGTCGGAAATCGCTTTTCAGGATGTGAAGAACTCTGTTGATGGCTTGATCCCTGGATTGTTCTTCTATCCAGTCATGACTGCTGAGTGTGTCGCTGGGGAAAATCTCCTCATCGGCCGCTTGAGGGGCATCTTCCTCGGAAACACTCTGGCAACATGGTATCTGTACTGAAGCAGCATTACAAAGAGCCTTAACTGTGTCCTTAAAACCACTGATTTCCTGGATAGACCATCAGCATCTGTATTTAAGTTTCCTGTATCAAATCTGGAAGTTGTAATTAGTAAGGCTGGCTACCCATCTCTGACTTGTTGCATCAATCTTGGCCTTGGTGAATATGTAAGTAAGCGGATTGTTGTCCGTGATTACCTCAAACTGATTTCCATATAAGTAGTCGTGTAGCTTGTCACAAACCGCCCATTTCAGCGCCAAGAACTCAAGCTTGTGTGCAGGGTAGTTTTTCTCACTGGGTCTCAGTCCTCTGCTTGCGTATGCGATCACCCTCTTCTGACCTCCTTGCACTTGATATAGGATTGCTCCTAGGCCTTTGGAACTGGCATCCGTATGTAGTATAAAAGGCTTGTTGTATTCCGCATACCCTAATACAGGTGGTGTTGTCAATTTTTGCTTGATGTCCTGGAAAGCCTTTTTCTCTGTTTCTGTCCAAATCCATGGTACTGGTTTCTTCTTGGAGTTTGGTTTACTGAGTGTCTTCTGCTTCTTACCAGTCTTGGTCTCATGGCCTTTCAACAAGTTGTTAAGTGGAGCAATGATACTGGCAAAGTTCTTCACAAATCGCCGGTAGTAGCCAATGAACCCCAAAAACTGTCTCAGCTCCTTAACATTGGTAGGTGTTGGCCATTCCGCAACAGCAGCAACTTTTTCTGGGTCCGTGGAAATTCCTGACTCTGAAATGATATGACCTAGATATGTAACAGACTGTTTGAAAAATTCACATTTTGAAGGTTTAAGTTTTAAGCCATGTTCTTCTAATCTCTGAAACACTCTTTCTAAACGTTTACAATGTTCCTCGAAAGTTTTGGAAAAAATCAAAATATCGTCAAGAAAAATCAAACACTCTTTCAGATGAATTTCACCCATGCATTTCTCCATAAGTCTTTGAAACTTTGCTGGAGCATTTGTCAAGCCAAAACACATCCTATTACATTCGTAAAATCCAAAGTTACCTACTGAGAAAGCTGTTTTGTGTTTGTCCTGTTCCTCTATCTCCACCTGCCAGTATCCTGACTGCAAGTCTAATTTACTGAAGTACTTGGCACCACTCAGTGTATCAATGACATCGTCAAAGCGTGGTAGCATGTAACAGTCTTTACGACTCTTTGAATTCAAAACGCGCATATAATTACAAAAACTAAGAGAACCGTCTGTTTTCCTAACTAAGACAACATTAGAACTATAGTTACTATGGGATTCTCTAATCACACCTGCCTGTAGCATTTCTTTGATATGCTGTCTCACTTCATCATACATACCAGGAGGTATTCTCCTGTAAGGTAACTTAAATGGAGTCTCATCTTCAAGTTTGATACTATGTTTCACCAAGTCTGTCTTCCCTAGATCCAATGGACCTCTGGAGAAAACATGACTGTACTTTGTAAGTAATTGGTTTACAGTTTTATACTGTGGTTCTGATAATGAAGTCTTATCTACTTTCACACCTAACTCTATAGGACTCACATTATCTGACTGAGAGTTATTCCCCTTTAGGGTAGATACACTTTCAATAACTTTTGCCTCCTGTAGAGAACAAAGTATTGAATTGGGTCTCAGTGTAATAGGTTTAGCAGAAATATTGCACACCTTGACTCTGACTTTGGGTTTGACAGTATTCTGTGACAAAGTGACAACTCTCGGACACACTGCATAACTGTCATTACTCTGAGAATTCTCAGTCACTAAAGTAGAAATATTTCTGTCTACACCTCTTGCTATTCCATTGACAACAAGCGACTGATATGGTTCTATAGTTATGTTTTTCTTGCTAGTTGTCTTGACACAAAATGACTTGTACTGTGTACTGTCAATAGCCAATCGCCATGCATCAGGTAACTGAGAGGACACATGGGAGTAATAATCTCTACAGATTCTCAAAATATTTGTTCCAACAATAACAGGACAGTTTCTGTTGAACTCTGTATCTGGTACTATCACGATTAGAACAAATAGTTCAATATCAAGTAACTTGATTGTACACTCAGTGTAACCTTTGTACTGCAGAACTGAACCATCTGCTACAGATATTTGCAGTCCAAGGGTAGACAACTCTTTCAACTCTGGTTTGTCTTTAAGATTGTTGTACTCTTTTTCAGACAATGTAGTTATCATAGACCCACTGTCTAATAAAGCATTCATAGTCACACCCTGTAACACAATTTCCACTTCATTTGACTCACCAATCATGTCACATTTAATTTGTTGGCCATTACCTCTGGGTACACTGGTCTCTCCTCGACCACTAGTAGAAACCACTAAAAGTTTGGGTCCTGCTTCTCTGCCCCTGAATTATGATACTGTCCCTTGGGCTTACCATATCCTCTATTCTGACCTTTCTGGTTTCCCCGACTTCCTCTGTAGGAGTTACTACTGTGAGAATTTCCCCTAAAATACTCACCTCTTCCTCTGTTAGTACTCTGTCTTCCTCTGAAGCTACCTCTCACTCTACTATAATCTTGTCTAAAGTCAACTTTAGGTGCATCAAGTTTCATCAAAATCTGACTAAACTTATCCTCAATCTTACCCTCTAACTCTTTCTGTAAATTCTGAATTCTCTTGTTAATTCTTTCCTCAGCTTCACTTTCTACTGCTATCCCATGTTGATGTAACCTGGGATTTTTATCAACACCTTGACTCACCTTTTCTGAACTCTTTTTGTTGATCATAATTTCTTTCTCAACCCTTCTAATCTCAAGTAAAAGCTGATCATAGTTCTTAAGCGTATCATACTTATGACGCGTTTGTGATTTTAACCCATCAGAACTCAACGAAGTCCAGAATTTATGACGGAGTAAATCATTCTTTGATGATTTGTTCAAATAACCATTGTTAATTGCATTTTGTAACATGCTTTCTAACCAACACCCAAAAGATGTTGCACACTCTCCCTGAAATTGATATGCATTAAAGAACTCTTGCATGATCATAGCATTATTTGACACTTCACCAAATAAAATATTTAGTTTGTCAAGTATTTCTTGTACACTAGCTTTTTCACCGAGAGGAATAAGCATGGTTTAAGCTGTACCCCGCAGAGATCTTCTGATACTCTGAATAATTACTGTCTCTTTTTTTTCATGATCATTCATAAGACACTGAACCTCATATTGCCACTCTCTATAAGTAACATCACCCTTTTGTGGGGGTTCATCACCAGAAAACTGGGGAATTCTAGGGATTTGAGAATGTGTTACCTCATAAAAATGGGATGTGTTCCCTTCTTGACTTACTTTCAAGGGATTGCTTTGAAGGGGTAAACCACTGAAACTCTTAAATTTAACCTCACCATAGGGGTCACCTTTACCAATGTCAGCTGGTACACTGGGAGGGGGTGGGAATTGGTATGGTTCAGAAGTTTTACCACTGGCTACAGAAGTTTTAGCATTGGGGAACATTAATGGCTTTTGATCTTTACTTACAACAGGAGTACTTGTTTTTGGAACATCCGCCTCTGAAACACCTGCAAAGTCCAACTTACTTTCCTCATGCAATGAACCACCCTCTTCTTTAGCCTTATCAAGTAACTTCTTGAGTTTTTCAGACACCTTATCTGCCTTTTTAGACTCTTCAACCTTATCTGCCATTTTAGACTCTTCAACTTTGTACACAAGTCAAACAAACTTTCAATAACACTAAAATCTTCAACTAATGGTCACTCAAATGTATCACTTACAAGTAATAAACTTGATAAAGTACAAGTACAAGTAACGTGTAATTACCTGTTATGTCAATTCATAAAAACGCAGCGCAGATATGCAATATGCAAATCTCATGAAAAATAGTATTGGCAAGCACATACAAACACTCAGACAAGGTAACACTCATGCACATCATCTGTCACTAAAGGTCAAGGTTGCCATGTCAGTGCAAAGGTTAGTTGCATGCAAGGGAAGTGCAAAGAAATGATGACCTAATTTCTAATACAAAGGTTTTTTCAACTAATTCCCGGTATAATCAATTTCCAAAAGTACACAAATATAATTCAATTCCAAAACAGAAATGATAAACTTTTCAACTTTTCAGAAAAAAAAAATCAAAACAAAAATAAACAAATAACCTTACAAGTAAATAAATAGCAGGCCTGAATAAAAAAAATACTTTTATAAACACCAAAGAAAAAAAAATAAAGTTCAAATGTTAAACAGAATTGAAAATAAACAAATCGAAAAACAAAATTGATCGATCAGTTGTTTACACAATTTCCGGAAGCTTGTTCTAAATTTAGATCTAAAAATAAACTCGGGAATTCCCTATGCAAGACAATGACAAAAATACAGAACAAATTCAATCTTTTGCAGCACAAATACAAACACAAATACAACACAAATACTATGTGTATTCACATCATCAGAACAAATAAACACTGAATTTCACAGTACCTGAGGCCTCGTTGCTTAGTTCCGAGTTTCCGCGCGGATCAATGCGGTTCGTGCGGGTCACGTGGTTCGCCGCGCCTTTGAATCCGTGCGTATTCCCGCCATTCGTGAAACACTGAATTCGTCGTAAAGTTGACACACTTTTTCACTCTGTCGTTCCTTGGTAATAACGGAATATAAACGCACAGGCACAAACACACACTGAATCACCTCTTCATATGGGTTTCCATGGTATCTATAGGTACTGGC
The DNA here is from genome assembly GCF_032062105.1 of Saccostrea cuccullata. NCBI lineage: Eukaryota > Metazoa > Mollusca > Bivalvia > Ostreida > Ostreidae > Saccostrea > Saccostrea cuccullata. The sequence continues at coordinate 44,998 of NW_026937737.1, forward strand.
GTGAAAATAGAAGTAACCGCTCCGGCTCGTCTCAGCCACGGTCCTCGTCTCAATAAGTCCGTCCCCCGGGGATTGAGATTCCAAGGAAATAAAGCTGTGGTGTGATGTCCCGGTTTATTCCCAGATAGCAGGATGTTATTGGATCTTTGTTGGGCCAACAACGCTCCTTATATTGGACCACCGTTTGAATTAAACATTGGGCCATCGGTAATTTGCTCATCGGCCCTTAATCAAACCAACTTGTTGGCTTATTGTTGGGCCAATGTAACAGTTAATATTGGGCCACTGTTGGGCCAATGTATTATTTCAATATTGGGCAAACGTCATTTTTGTACAATTGGGCCATTGTAACATGTAAGCAACTAATGTTGGGCCAACGGAAACTTGCTCATCGGCCCTTAATCCAACCAACTTGTTGGCGTATTGTTGGGCCAATGTAACAGTTTATATTGGGCCACTGTTGGGCCAATGTATTTTTTCAATGTTGGGCAAACGTCATTTTTGTACAGTTGGGCCATTGTAAGCAATTAATGTTGGGCTAACGCGGCAATTTGCTCATTGGCCCTTAATCAGACCAACTTGTTGGCTTATTGTTGGACCAGTGTAACGGGTATTATTGAGCCATTGTTGGGTCACTTATTCTTTCAATATTAGGAAAACATCATTTTTGGGCTAACGTTGGTTTGTATGTTATTGGCTCTCCATCATAACAACTCCTTTGCTCTTCATTGATTGGCCTTTTGTCCTCAAAATTGACAAACAAATAAATACAGTAAGGATATACTTTTGTAGTACAGTTTAATGGTAAAAGCCCTTTAATACTATCTATATATGCCATATATGCTAGATTAATAGTTTAATACATATTCTCAATACCTCATAGAATTGCCATCAACATGTATTGCATTGAAAGTAGCTCTACATTAATTAAAAAACTGAGGAAAAAGAAATCAAAATATAAATTAAATTATAACATACTATAATTTTATTGCTCAGTGTATGAAGAAAACATTAATAAAGAATTAAAAGTTGATGCTCACTTCAAGCGATACATGTAGGGTTACATGACTGTATACTCCCTCTCTGATGTAAATTATGCACAAGTTCAGTAAATTACAAGTATCAATAAGCACGTCTAACAAATAAACAAAACCCCCCTGTTCTTAAAATAATACTAAAATGAATCCCGTCATTTTGTTTACTTACACAAAAAAAAAATGTTTCTGGCATCTGCATCGTGTTTGTAACCGACAGACACAAAAAAGGGTAGAACTACAGGTATGTCACACTATATTACAGAAAAAAGTTAGGCGCTGCCACTTTCCATCTGATCCCTCTCCTAAGTCTCCACTTCTCTCTCCCAAGTCTCCTCCCCTTCTTTTCTTCTCTGTCTGTTTCTTCCTCCCCATCCCTGTCCTTGGCATAGCTTAGCCATTCTTTGATTGTGTTCTCCATGTCTTTTTAGAATCTCCAGTAGCACTAAAATTGTATTATTTGGTACTTAATACATTTGTTACTTTTTTCAGTAAAGAGTAAACATACGATTAAATTTACAAATATATCACTATTTGTTTAAGCTGTCAATTAAGGAATAACCGTCTTTTTTGTTTCATGGTGTGATGAAGTGTTTAGCTTGCGTGATGAAGGCATTTATGCATAATATTTAAACGCTTGATAATCATCATCACAACAATTTTGGTTCAATGTTGCCCCATATAAAATACACGTATTGAAAATTTGTCGTTACACTGAACAAATTTTAAATGATAAAACCAATTCATTTTTAGTACTGCATAAATTTTGTTTTAACTTCAGCAAGTTCAACATTTTCAAAATGTTTAATCATGTACTCGACAATAAGTGTATATAAGTAAATTAAGTGGTAGACTTCGGAAATGTAATCTACTAGACACAAATTTCAATTTAAATAAGGAGCAAATTATTTATTGTTTTAACTGTATCAAAACACATTTTTATACTTTCATTTATTTTTCTTGTATAGAAACAAAAAAAAATTAATCAATGATAATTTATTTTGTTTTAATAAATTAGAAGAATTTTAAATTCAATTTAGCTAGCTTGAATTTTTAAGTAGGATTGGTTGTAGATTTTATCTGATTGTAGAGACGATCAGATTTGGTAATATACAGATTTGTAATAATTAAATGTTTTTACAGATTGGCCCAATGTTGGTCCAATATATCGGGCTAACGTTGGGCAAAGGAGCAAAATGACACTGGCCCAATGTTCTTGTTGACGTTTCGCCAACAATGTCGCATTCATTGGGTCAATGTTGGCGCAACGTTGGGCCAATATCTGTAAAAATAACACTCTACATTGGCCCAAAGTTGGCCCAACATATCGGGCCAACGTTGGGCCGATGAGCAAACTTAGATTGGGTCAATGCCATTTGCCAACATTGGCCCGATGAAACCGATTACATTGGCCCAACGTTGGCCCAATGTTAGCATGCTATCTGTACAGTGTTGACCCAACAGCACCTAGCCTCTGCACTTCTCCCTGTCTCATTTACACAGATTTGTACATGATATCGTTTAAAAACTAAACGTTAATTCGTTAATACTTACAAAGTGGATGCAGATATGCAAGGTATCAGTCTCATTACGCTCGTGTCAGATTAAAAATGGCGCGGATATTACAAGTGGCCCGGTTGTTGTCTACCCATGATGCTCAGTCAGATTCCTGGTATGTTGGGCCAACGTAGGGCCGATCCCAATCCCCAAACAAATATTGTCTCTCAAGATAATAGTTTTATAATATAATGCCAACAATTAGCCCAACATTAGCGCACTATTATACATAACTAGCTATCAATATTCCATGTTGGGCCATTGTTGGCCCAATCAAGGTAACCCAACATAGATAATAGAACCATAATGTAAGATTTGCCAACGGTGTTTTGCTATCTGGGTAATTACAAATAAATAAGCATATACACAATTCAAAAAATAGAAGAAAAAAAAACACTCTTTGGTGCTTGATCACTTAAGTGCAAAGTTAAAATGTTGAAAATATCATATCTAAACAAAAGCAATCATCCAATGATAAGCATGGACATAGAAAGTTCTCTTAATTATTTCAGAATGTGTCAACGTTGTCCCAACGTAAAGCTCAGCAGCTAATTATAAAATTGACACCATCAATTAGTTGGCAGTATAATAATTGGGCAAACGTTGGCCCAATATAAATATCCTATCTTTGAAAGACCTAAACAAAATAACACTTGTGTGTATTACAAACACTGTGCCAACGTTGGGCCAACATACTACTACCAACTTGATAGGACACGTTCTTTAAGGGTGTATTACAAACAATGGGCCAACGTTGGGCCAACATACTACTACCAACTTGATAGGACATGTTCTTTAAGGGTGTATTACAAACAATGTGCCAACGTTGGGCCAACATAATACTACCACCCCTGCGAAATGATATTCATGATTTTAAGAACCTTTATGAGTTGTTCATAATTGTTCATGAATGGTTCTTAAAGGATTCTTAACAGGTTCATAAAAGTAGTTCATGAATAAAATTCATGAAAACATTCATAATTCATAGTTCATGAACAAATGATGAACAAATATGAATATTGGTAATTTTCAGTTTAAAGAAAAAAAAAACTTAATAGTTCAAGGTAATGAATGTTCATAAATTTTCATGAAGACTAAAAATGTAAAAATAATTGTCACAAATGATCGCCAGAAAACACTCATTACTCCCATAATACAATTTTTACATGCAGATGCAATTGTGGAACAAGCCCCTGATTAAATTAATAACATGCTTTTGTTTTGATTTTGAAAGTATGGGACCAGAGCCGAGTAGGGGAACATAAGAGGTTAAAATCACTACTCTATGTAATTGATAACTTAGATTCTTCAGGATAAAAAAAAATCTGTTATGAACTGTCTAGAATGGAGATTATAATTAAATTATGATCGTAATTTAAAGAACACTGCATCAATATTGACAGCATTATTTCTCATATTGAATTACTAATGTTTCTTTATCATTTAAATTGGCCAGCTATATTAATATTGTGTTTTAAATTATCTCATTTTTCACGATACAACATTGTTCGACCGAATTTTCTCTATTTGTCAAACTTTTAACAAGTTGTAAGTAAATGAAACAGACTTACAGTCTAAGAAAAATTTCATAATATTCGTAAAAACGTATCATAAATTTATTGACAACTAAACAATTATATCTCTTGTCCGTTCTGTACTGTACCATTCTTGGGTCGAAAAGCTTTATATATTTTGGTGCAATTATAAAGTCACATTTTTCTGTCCATTGTGTGTAAATAATACAGCACAGGCTGCATGGTTGTGAAGAAGCTATGACATGAACCACATTCGTATTTTGTAGTCTATTCTCCTATACACTTTTATGGCTTAGGGTACTCAGTTTGAGGGTGAGTGGTTCCACAGATATTTGTTGTCCTCTGATATTGAGGCGGCCATACTTGAATACGAAACTATGGCTGTACAGGTATAATGTAAAAGAAATCCAATTCAATAAATGATAAAACTTATATTAATTTAAAAAAATTAATTTCAGTGAAAAATCATTCAGATAGTGTTTGCTATTTTTTGTTTAACAAAAATCTTGGCAATTCGAAACTATTTATTAATTAGCTCTGCATGACACTTTTTAAAAGGCGCAAACTTTGAAACGCGCGAGACGTTGGAAAGTGAATCGGTAGAGTGGGACGATTATTAGCGTAGTTATTCTTTGTCAACCTTTGAAGAAAATATCAGAATACGAAGAAGGAATATCCAGAGGATCAATTTACTTCATAACTGCAGATATTAGTAGTGAGTTACAAAAAAAATGGAGGCAATCGCTAAATCTGTAAGATATTTTTCAAGATGTTACTGTCTATTTGTAAGAGTTCAGTTTTGTCCTTTTTAATGAAAATTTTGTCAAATTTTGTTATGAGTAAGGATCCAACCAAATTACGTTTCATTTAATAATTAAAGATTGAAACATTCATCCTGTTCACCTGTAACATCTTGAACTTGGCGGACCAGGGAAACAGGTTAAAATTTTAGCTTTTAATCCTGTTCGGAATGCTTTAAAAAATGGCAGTGCCTATGAAATTGAAAATTTTCATAATTATACTAGGAATCAATGAACTACATAATTTATTTATTATCGTTATCACTTTTTAGAGTTGTTTACTTGAACAAAGGTTTTGTTACCATGATTGGCAAACAAAAATTCTGTGAAATCTTTTAAGATGCTATTAAAATATTTTCTTTTACAGTTTTTCATTTTGCATAACTTACTACATTTTTGTTTACAAAAAGCAAGAACATTCATGAATAGTTCATGAACATTCCTAAATAACTTTTACAAATTATTCATGAATAGTTTATAACAATGCATTGAACTTATTAATATCATTCATTAACTTTTCTTGAAAGTTCAAGAATATAATTCATGAACTTTTCTTGAAGGTTCAAGAATTATTCTTGATCATTTTGCAGGCATTTAAAAAATCCAAGTTTGTTCATGAACAACAAATAATTCTTGAATATTCTTGAACTTGGTTTTCATGAATAAAATCCATGAAATCATGAGTGTCCAATTTTAACTTCATGGGATCTTCATGAGCAATTCATGAGCTGATTCAAGAATATAATTCATGAACTTTTCTTAAAAGTTCAAGAATTATTCTTGATCATTTCGCAGGGGCAACTTGATAAGGCACTTTTTTAAAGGATGTATTACAAACATTGTGCCAACGTTGGGCCAACATACTACTACAAACTTGATAAGGCACTTTCTTTAAGGGTGTATTACAAACAATGGGCCAACGTTGGGCCAACATACTACTACCAACTTGTAAATACACTTTCTTTAAGGGTGTTTTATAAACATAGGTCCAACGTTGGGTCAACGCCATGATTCTTCCTTCTTTGGAAACTAAAGTGAATGGAAGTTGCTTACGTAGGACCAACGTTGGGCCACTATAGGAATTTCGTCATAGTCGAAAAGGTTGACTTGGTAACATGGGTCCAACGTTGGCCCAACGTTGTTCCCCCAACGCCAACCATACAACCTTTAACAAATGTTGGTCCAACATTGTCATGCTATCTGGATTAGAATTACGTGGGCGCCATTTGTAGCCAGTGGTAAAACATCAGAAATAACAATGTGGTTCAGGTTCAATATTATATTTATGAATGTTGAAATAATACGTCAAAAACCTGAAATATTACAATTACACACAAGATATAATATACGACACATAGACAGACATTTAGACAGATAATTAAAACATAATAGACTTTACTTTATAATAGATTTCTTACCGGGACACACACAGGAATCACAAATATTACTATCTGTACAGGTATATATAATATTGTAGAGTACACATCTAACCAATTCAACGGCTAGGCTCAGAGTGCCCGATGTTAGTGCGTGAAAGCGGGAATTCAGTGAATAGGATAAAGTCATGTGACTGTCCGTCTAGTGTCTAAAAATAACAACTACCTCATTCACACAACCTTTCATACCACATTCTCACATATACGCAGCGCAAGTATAATACGGCATTAAATAATAATACATAACCCTGGTTATATAGGTATATTCTGTTCAAACAAAATACCATAAGCGGTCTTAGAAAAGTATTGTTGAAATGGTACATTTAATAACTTGATTATTTGTAGACATCAAGAATTAGATTTCTTATTTGCAACATATTCGAGTGTTATTAATAATGTAAAAGTAAGAAGAGACGAACATATTCTTTTCTGTCAGAGGAATATCAAGAATCTTGTTTAAATCAGTATTTTATAAGTGGATGATCGATTGATTGGTCTTTTACGTCTCACTCGAGAATGATTTATTCCTAAAGAGAAGTCACTATATACCGGAGAAGAGCTTAAAATTTTGACCTTTACTTGACACGGCTATTGAGCAGTGAGAGATCTGTATCGCGCCATTGTCAACTTCAGTTTTTAAGGTCTCAGCGACGGACCCGCAATATTCACTTCAAAGTGTCGAGCGTATGGCGAAGAAACAGTTGGTACCCATTTTTTTTTATCGACATACTTCAGTCGCATCCGAAATTCGAACTCACAACCTTCCGAACACTGAAAGAGTCTTCCAGCGATTGAGCTGCCATGACGGCCCATGGTTGATACATTGACTTAATATGCAAATACAGTCGATCAAGTAGATTTGAAACGATTATTATGTTCCCCAAACGAAGTTTGGGAACATATTGTTTTTACTTCTTCTGAATTTTTCTTTGTTCTCCGGTACTTTTTTGTCCGCGAGTGTTCTCGAAGACTACTCATCCTATCTAGGTGAAACCTTTTTAGGGTCACTAGGTATGTTATGTAGATGTGCGGAACGAAGGTCATTTTGCGCGCACGTGCGTGCATGTAAGCACACGTGTAACACGTGAAATGGCCAATATAATAGATATAACCGTAACTTTTTAAATTTTGGATGAAATGCTTTGAAACTCATAATATAAGGATACATTAGTAGTATAGACATGATGACATGGACAAAATTGCAAGATCTCAGGCGCATGCACGTGCGCTTCGCTCCGATTGGCTGAAACTAAAAGTCTCAATAGCTTTCTTGTTTTCTGACAAAATCCTTTGAAATTTTGAACATAGTCATACATTATGAAGATATACAGCATAATATATAAGAATAATCATGAACGCACATACATGCATGTGTGCTGTAATCTTCTCAATAATACAGGGTGAAATTTCGAATATGAATAGATATAATGAATGTCTACATTATACCACTATCAAAAGTAAATGCAAGGACGTGCATGCACAAGCACCCGCACACAATGCATTAAACGACAGTATACTTGAGTTTGTGATGTTCATGCAGAATTAAGAACTTCTAAATGTCAAGACATGTAACATACTGAAGCAGGCAGATCTTTTGACCTTTGACCTTGAAACTTAGGTCAAGTTCACTGGTAACCTGAATAAAATGTTGATATTAGCTATATACCAAAATCAACTTGACCTATGAACTTGAATTCGACCTTAACCTTTGTCCTTGACCCAAGGGTAAAAGAAAAATGAAGTACATGTACATGTATCTAGAAACACCTTTCAGAGTTTATTTCGGTTGGCAGGATAAAAGTTAAAGAGGTGATGGTTTTTAATGACCTTGACCTTTCACCCAAATGTCACAATCAATCTTAAGTTCTTGGAGTAAGATACAAGATTCAACTCCAACGTTAGATAGTTTAAGAATAAAAATACCCCCTCCCCCTCAACAACCAAACAAATCAAATAAATGGCAACGTAGAGAATCGCTGTTAAACTCAAATAATACCTCGGACCCACATAAAATTTCACGAAAGTCTATTAAAATTTTTGATTTGAGTTTCCAAAGTATATAGAAACTATTAATTTATACGGAAAAAAATTACAAATCCTGTCGTGTTTAAAATTAAAGTGCAGATGAACAAAGTTGGTATATAAGCCTTTTATAGCCTATTTAGTCAGATGTCGTTAATAGCATTCAATTCTACTGATTTGAAATAATATTTTAATACAAAGCATTCTTTGTTTATTTTATCTTTGAAATTTATTTGAATTTTTTTCTGAATAACGCAATACCCAGAAATAGCGATTTTCAATATATAAAAAAATCAATATACAGGTACGCTCCTTCCTAAAATAATCAGATATTTGCATTCATGAAAAAAATATTCATAAGAAGGTGTTAAACAAAATTGGTCACATTAGCTAACACGAAGGTCTTTTTAAACATCTCTTGTAAACCCCCTAAGCATTGGAAAAAATGAATAGTTCCGGTCAAAAACCTTTATATATTTATTTACAAAGTATATAAAATTTACTAGGCACAGGTACCAGCGTTGTCAAAATAGCCTGAGAGAAAATATTTAAAAAATTCCGAACAGAAAGGAAAATCCGTTTTCCGTGTATGGAACTACTATTGAATAAGTTCATTTTGATTGGTTTGATACCCTTAGTCGACTTTTACCCTGCATTGTCGTCGGAATAAAACCAACTTTGAGCCCGAGGTTAAAATCAGTAGCTCTAGAAATAAAATGTGAATCGATATATTAAAAAATGACATATGCTTGAAAAATGGTAACTTTATATATGTATTTTTTTTTTGATTCGCGGAATAGAAAGATATGTTAATCGCTTATCCAACAAGCCATAATCATCTTGCATATGCAAAACGTTAAACGATATATAGTTGATATCATTGTAACTTTTATATTCTTAAATGAAATCCTTGGATACTTAGCATATTTATAAAAGGTCTAAGAGGTATAAGGCACGAAGAGGGACATGGGGAGCGTTTGGGGAACATCTGTAACGGTCCCCGTTACAATTAGCACTAGTTTAATTTATATTTAAATGATTAAATGTTTTTTTGATGAAAGGTGAAAGTAACGATCTCTAATTATGTGCCAAATACTAAAATTCTAAATCTGCATTCCGTGTGAAAAAAACTCTTATTATGTAAAATTACAGATGGCAAAGATCGACTGTATTTGTGTTTTTTTTGTGTATATTGAGTTTTTCATCTAAATACTATTTTATTTTAATAATATATTGCTGTCTTTGGTTGTTAGTGAGGGAATTGATGTCGTAGCTGTACCAGAATTTTTTTTTTTTTTGTGCAAAGCTGCGAAGTTAATTCCTGAACTAACAAAAATGTTTTTATTGTTTGTATTTACATATGAATGAAAAACCATTCAAAGTAAAATATTTTTTTAAACAGTGTTTTTAAGATGAACATGTAATTGTATGCATACATGTAAGTGAATGGAATATCCATTGTTCAAGAAATCTACGCACGTGATTTGCTTAGTGTCATTAATGCACTGATTACTGGCAATGGTCGTCATAAGAAAAACAGAAAATATTAAATGGTTGAAAATAGATAAATCGATATATTTTAAAACTCTGTTCATTCCAGACACAAAACTATAAACAACATATCAAATTAACTCGATTTATTAGTAATAAAACAGCATTAACATTTCGTGGCACACATATGTCGCAATCTATTTATACATTATATATGAAAGTAAACCGGCGGAATCCAGGGAATCGCTACCTGCCTACTGGGATGCCCTCCCTACTAACCTGGCGCGATAGCGCCCCCACGGGAAAAAATAACTGTGGTGGGAACAGACCTCTTGGAACCGAAGAGTGACCGTCACATACGAAAAGGGATTTCAAGTTCTGACCCAGGTCCTCACTCTTTACTGTCTCCCCTGGTACAAAACAGCATGGGGATAACACCCCCAGGGTTAGCTGGGTACCTTAGACCCTCAAAACCTGTCCCTAGTCCCACAAGGGTCAAGCCGGTCCCTCAGGTGCCGCTGAGGTAACCCCCAAATCTTCCCCAGTATTGAGGATAGATAACACAGAGTTTTGAGCCAGACATGGTAGAAATCCTCATTCGTGGTAATCCCCGAACTCCGCCAAATGAACTTGTCTATACAACTTCACTTGCCATGAACACGTTGTGTACCCTATACGCCTACGCCTTTAATGCTTTCACCCACCGATCCTTCCATGTAACATATCAAAATCATAAATGCAAATATTAACATACCTTTATACGCATACACGTGAAGGCTAATTGTTTGAAAATCATGTTATCGAGCTGTGGGAATACCTTTACATCCCTCTGATTGTCTAAGAAGGCTTCGAGACCACCCTGCAAACTATTGAGAAACACAACACAGAATTTCCTAAATCATTAAAATGTGTGCCATCATATCTAAACAGCTCTTTTTGGACAAAAGTAATTGTTGGATGTCTGATGACATACCCCCTTCTGCTTTAAGGAATTGCTTTACTCTGCGGTTTACATCTTTTCGTATAACATCAACTTTGGATGCAGATTTAGCATTGTGCCAGTATAAACTTGGTAACATATCAGACTAAATAACAAACATGTTTGGAGCCAGTTACTTGCAACTAAGGAAGGAACATTTGATATTTTCATAAAGTAGTCTTCCTGGCACAATGCCTAGGTCATTAGAACCCAAGTGAACCACCAAATAATTTGGTGGAGGATTAGATTTCAGTTTATTTTCAAAAAAGGAGACAAATTCTTCCCATCTCATTCCCCTGACACCAAATCACATTATGGAGATGTTCTTATCTTGCAGAGTGAGGTTTCTTCCCCCAGGTCTGTCGTTGATACTTCTGGATGCCCAGGATACTATGGAGGATCCCACTACCCACACTACTCTCTTACCACCTACAAAACTTGAAATTTGTAAGGAAAACAAAATTAAGTGAATCTTATGTATGAAGAGTACAATGTATGCACCTGACTTCTATCTGATGTCAATGTCGCTTTGTTGCAAAGGTCGTGAGTCCTGCCCTCTTAGTGATTTACAAGTCAATTCGCCTACTCTTAAGAAGCCAAAAAATGCCAGGCAAAAAGCAGCCTTAAAAAGGTGAACTTCATAACTAGAGGAACAGACCTTTTCTAAAGCCTGTAGAAGTGCTACCAGTATCTCTAAAGTAATAGGGGCTCGTGTATCTTGTTTTGGCATCAGCCTTGCAGCCCCTTCCAACAACTTTGAAACAATAAAAGATTTTGTGACGTCTGTAAAACCATGAATCTTGTACATGTATGACAAGCCCAAAATGTATGTCTTAATAAATCCAGGTGATTTCCCCTCAGTTGACATATAAGTTATATAATGAACTACATGATCTACCGGAGCTGGCCAAGTAGACAGAAAACCAAACAAATACCTGAAATGCTTGAAACTTTGGAAAGCAGCCTTATATGTGTGCCATGTATTCTCAGCCATAGAGGCCTTCATCAGTTTATTGGTTTCCAAAGTCAGATCTCCCAGATTTCTAGGGGCAACTGGATAGGTGCTGGGTCTTCTTGTGGAGCCAAATCCCGAAAACGACGCTACTGGCAACGAGAAATAAAATCTGCAATTGCGTTTGATTTGGTATCTATGTACTCTGCCTTAAATCTTTTGTTAAAATAAAGGGTATTAAGCACAAGTTTCCTAACCAGTTTCATAACGTCTTCAGATTTAAAAGTTTGTTTGTTGACTGTGTGTTCAACTGCTTGATTGTCAATATGGAATAATATCTTTTTATTAGCCAACTGATAACCCCACACTAATATAGCTACTGCCACAGGGAACAACTCAAGAAATGTCATGTCACGCAGCCTTCCTGTTTCCGACCAATGCTGAGGCCATCTACCAAAAGCCCACCTATTATGAAAAAATATTCCAAATCCCCCCGACCTACCCCTTACACTATCTGTATATAACTGGAGAGTATCATTGTAGACCCATAGTCTCTCAGGAAAGAGGGTCACTCCATTATAATGGTTAAGGAAATCGAGCCACATAACTAAGTCTAATTTCATAGAAGATGTTACTCTTATTACGTGTTTTGCCTTCCTTACACCTATCGTGGCATCTATGAGTCTCCTAATGAAAGCTCTACATGCTGCAACTACCTGACAAGCAAAATTCAATAACCCTATTATAGACTGTAGATCTCGTAAAGTAACCTTTTTGGCCTTTCAGGTGTTTTGAATTTTAGTACGTAGCTCAGTCAATTTGACTTGTGGTAAGCGCATAATCATAGACACAGTATCTAATTCCACTCCTAGAAATGTCAAGCAATGTTGTGGGCTCTACTGTTTTGTCGTTAGCTATTGGGACCCCCAGAACAGCACAGACCTGATGAAAGGTATCAAGAGTATGTTTACAAATAGAGTCACCTGCTTTTCCTGCAAATAAAAAATCATCAAGATAATGTATTTGGTTTTGATTATTTGATTTTTTTACTATAATGAGCCAATGCAAGAATGTACTAAATCGATTAAATAAGGCACAAGAAAGCTTGGAACTAAATGGCAAACATTTGTCATAATAATATTTTCCATTGCATTTGATGCCTAAAAGGTCAAAGTCCCCTGGATAAATGGGCAATATGCGGAATGCACTCTTAAGGTCAGTTTTGGCCAATAAGGTACCCCGTCCCAATTCCTGTATCATTGATACTGCTTCGTCTATATTGCTATACTTCACAGTGCAAATGTCCGGGTCAATAAAATAATCAACTGAATCGAAGTCTGGGTTGGACAAGTGATGAATTAAACGAAAATCCCCATCTTTTTGGGGCACAAGGCCTACTGGTGATACACGAAGTGTGAGTAAAGGAACAACGTGAAAAGGACCAGCCATCCTACCCAAGGTGACTTCTTTAGCGAGTTTTTGCTCTACAACTTGAGGGGCAACTCTGGCCGATTTAAGATTTCTTGCTTCCCTGTAAGTTCTAGGGCCGGCGTAGTGCAACAGAAAACGAATTTAAAACCATCTAACAGTTGCTGTTCCTTTTAATTGAAAGGATATGACTTTTATTCGTTGTACAGTTTTGTGTTTAATGGGTGTGGCAGCAAGGTCATATAGTGTTGTATCGGCATTATTTCTGCCTGAAGGAGCAGTTGATTCCGGGGTGAGGTCCCCCACCGTTTGTGCATCTATGTCTAAATCTGCAGGGATTAAATGAGCATGAGCCCCTATTAAAGGCATAGCAGTTGTCAACAGACCTTGGTGACTGTGATTTATTAATTTTATAGCCCTGGTTGAATCCGGACCCCCCACATTGGGTTGTTGTTCAGGGATATTGTTTGAGTCCGGGTGCGAAAGGAACTATCCCATGCGTTTCCTGAAAGTATGCCCATATGAGATGTTTGTGAAGCAGATTGTTCTGGCTGCCCCGGTGTTATCAACATTACCCCAATTCAAAATCCACTTCCTCACATGATGAAATATAGGGTACCTCTCTTTTTTTTTAAGCGAAATTGCTCATCATACTTTGACCAATCCAAATGACCCTGTCTACTAGCGGCCAATCGAATACTATGCATATACTTAATCATTTCTTGGGCTTTCCCTGGAAACCTCTCAAGGTATATTGACATGCATATAATAAACGCGGTAGTTCAAGTGTGTATATTATTTATTGACTTCAAGCGTTGTTTTTCGACAACTAATTAGCCATTTTAGATCACCAACTCCCCAGTAATGTGAGGGTCTGTCCTAAGGTCATGAGCCTGTTTTAACAATAATGCCAGATCTATGTAAGAAGCTGCCCATATTTATTCTCGAATGGCTACAGGCACATGGCTGCCTATAAGATCACAAATGCTAATTTCAGTCGATGGGCGACTACTTGTAACCTGCACCTGTTCCCCAGTCGAAAAACTCCCTTTACATTGAGCTACAAAATTAAACGAGCCAGACTGATTCGTGTCCAAGCTTCTTGCTTCGTGCAAATTTTTATTAAAATCAATGTTTATACCTGGCCCTGCAACCTTGTCCGGCTGTGGTGGACCCTGTTCCCTCTGGTTACTAACGCTTTCATCTAATGAGGGCACTGCCGGTGCTGCCTCGCTCTCTGGTTTGTCTGAATTCAGAGGCCCATCAACCAACCGTCTGCTCAGTTTTCTTTTTCTTTTCGAACCATCGGAGGTTCCTTGTCCCTCCTTGCACCCCCTCTTCCTTGTTTTTTGGAGGCATTGTAGCAACCTCTGGAGTTTCGATGACAGTGGATATTCAGGATATTGGACTAAAAATCTTTAAAATATTTTTTTAAAAGTCTGTCTACTTCCACGCTCTTTATCCAGAATGATCTAAATCAGTATCGCTGAGGGCTTGATTTAATTTACTCAATTTATATGATATTCATGGCCTTACGAAAGCTTGAAATTCGGGAATAAGGCTACAATAGTTATCGCCCTTTCACTGGAATTAAAGGCATTTATCACAATATGGTAAGAGTAAGAGTAGTTTATTGTGAAAAAAGCCCGAAATAGTATGCAGAAGCAAGGTCTTCTTATTATCTGTTGGACACATCAAATTATGTCCCTTATTAATTTGTAGACTCTTGTATATTTTATTCCAAAGAACAAAAATTTCTTTTTTTTAATTAGTATAATTGACAAAAAGTGAGAATTCCAAACTTAGAAAACAAAAATTACATTTTTTAGATAATGTATTAAATTTATATTTGAACATTTTTAATCATGCAAAAATGAATAATATATAGAAAATCATATATCTTAATTTTCAATTATTGCAAGTGTCCTTAATCCTTTTGTGTTTGTTTTAAATAATAGAAAGAAGACAAGAGAAAGAGGATGCTAAAGATTGTACAGAGGATATTATGCTTCAGGAGTTTGACTCACTCTCTTTAAAATAGAAAGGTTTCTCAACTGGATAAATTTTTCCTCTAATTTATTAATTTATTCATTTCATTCGTTATTGCATTTAACATATGTTTTAATAAGATGCATTCTTATTTTTTAAACTTTCTGTACAATTATCCTATTTCATTTATTTTACTTTTAAACTTTTTTATTAAATTTGATTATTTATTTTAATTTATAGATGCTTATTGGTACTCAAGTTACTGATTTAAGCTATGAACATTAAAATAAATATCATTTGTGCAGAGCGGTATGGAGAAATTGGAACAATAACATTAATATTTTTATTCAAATAGACATGTTAATGGTCTACCTTATTTGGATTGCAGTTATCCGATACAAGTTATATGTAAATATATAATGTCACCCAACACGATACACTTAATGTTTAACTGTTTTATTTTAAGCTTGAAACTTTAGTTAAAATAGCTTTAAGTTATCTTGAAATGCTTATTGCTTTTCACATCGGTATTTTTGTCATCACGTGACCCTCTAAAGTCACGAGGATTTCGATTTTAGGACAAAAACTGAAATGTCAAATATAACCAAAAATTCAATGAGCAAGGCAAGCAAAAAGTTACTGTATAATGTCTTAGGCTGTCCCTATGCATCTAGCTATACTAGTATACTTTCTCAATAGTGATGTTCATTCAGTTACTCTTCTGGTATATTTTTAAGTTATTTAGCCAAAACAGACAGAGGCAGATTAAAAATATTACGATGTTGCCCTAATTTCATCGGAAATCATAAAGTATCTAAAGGATAACAAAGAAATGAGCATCACTTCCGAAAACTATACATAAGATTAGATAAAATAACTTTCTTTTTTGTGTATTTGGTCTTTATACATTAAATAAATTATGTATGTTTGATGTATAAAAATAATGTGCATGTTATTTTCGACAATTCCTTTTTATATAGCATAATTTGTCAATGGTAAAATACTCTTCAATCGAATTGAAAACATGGGCACTTCAGCAAATTGTGTAAAAAATCGGAAACAAATTATTGTCTTCATCCTGTTTAAATCATTTATCCATGATTATGTACCATACAGATTTTGCTTAAAATTTACAATCACAAAAATGTAATTCATTCAGCAAATTGTGTCAAAAATCGGAAACAAATTATTTTCTACATCCTGTCTAAATCATTATTAATGGTTTCATACCATAAACATTTTGCTTAAAATTTAAAAACACGGAAATGCAATTCATTCTGAAATAATATTCAGATTTGTTTCAACATGTGGCTTTTCTTTGCGTAATTTATTTTTTGCTCTACCTCACTAGGTTTCCAGGTGGATGAAGCCTGCAAAGGGTATGGGTAATGTTCATTGAATGTTTATTTGTTACCTCGTATTCATATTATTTTTTTCTATAAATATCAAATCAGAAATAAACGCAAACAAAACAAATACCTACACAGATCAGAGGACAAATGAATAACGTTTATTTACCGGTAGTTCAAACAATATACCTTGTCTAAACAAAGTATTGTTGAAATGGTATAACCAATTATCTAATTACGGACTTTATTTAGAGGCAATGCTATGGAACTTTCATGATACTCCTGCAAAACAGCATGAATATATCAGTATTTTTCTAACATCTGTCCTTTTGCCTAAATAATCATTTGTTAAATATCTCCTTCCATACAGGAGAAAAATGGGATATAGATGCTGCAATGATTACATGTACAACGAAACTACGAAAGAATGTCAAAGCAAGTATTATGTTAAAGAGTTTGAATTATGACAGTCACTATAAGATATCACACCCACAGGTATATTCAAAATGTTTGCTACATTTACTTGATTTGCATCAAATGAACTCAAATTCTGTAATCCTGTATTTATTACACCTGTAATTATTACTCTCAAGACAATATCTTCTTTGTCCCAGTTAGTATTATTATGTTGTCAGTTGTCCACGTGGCACAGTGGTTATAGCTTCGGTTCTAAAATCGCAAGGTAAGGAGTTGATTCTTACGTCGTGGGTTAGCTAGAATCTCACTGTGCACCGTAGAGTCCGGTCCTTCGGATGTGACTGTATAAACCGAGGTCCCGTGTCGAGGTAGATGCTGGCAACAAAAAGTTACCTCCATTCTCAATGACCCTAAGTGCTGAGCATAGAACAAATCTTGCCGCTCTCCATCGGCAAGTGGTGGCTTCTCCATATGAGTGAAAATGCTCGAGAGAGACGTTGAATAATATAAAATCAATAAATATGTCACAACTTTAGGCCAACAAGTCTGGTTTTATTGGTTCATTGATGAATGGCAATCATGACCAGCATCTACGATTAAAATGTCCCTTGTTTGGCAAATATATTGGCACTGTACTAGCCAATCATTGCATTATAATTACATGGTCGTTGTCCAATATCATCACACTTTAATTGAAAATTATACCGTACGTTTTCCTAAGGAGGTGTGAGGTCGTTCAATTCTTGTTTACCTTTAGAGTTCAATATTCAAGTTGCCAAAGCTACTATATATATATACACACTGTTTATTCCAAAACAAGTTTTTCTTTGGTTGTAAAGGTCATTACGCAGTACAGGTAAGGTTACAAATGGAAGTATCGGCGATTTTTTAAGATAAAAAATACATACTTTATTAGGGTGAGCGAATCTTTTTAGGATTTCACTGATATCAAAAAAATGTAATGTGGTTTAAATCTACATGTTGGGGACATTTAGATTTTTTATTTAGACTTGTCATGTGATGTCGACGTCACATGACTTTGGCAATTATACTTGCAGTTTAGAGGTCATCTATAAATTCCAATATTACAAGGGCATAACCAATCTAAAAATCTTAGTTTATTTTATAATCCTTTTCAACACTATATGTAGTTTGTGAAAAATGCTGCGAACCTATATAGATTCCCCTTTTTAATTGGTAAAATTTAATTTGATGGACGCAGGTTGAATATTTTGCTGGACAACTACATTGAATATAGCTATAATTAATTTATTTGCAAGATTTCAAAAGGTTCGCAGCACTTTTCAAATATCTTAATGCTTCTTGAGTTTATGTGTAAAATTTTGACAAGATACATTGAGGGTATGCCCTTGCAATAAATCGATTTATTAGGGCCCTTCCATTACTTTTTCCATGAATCTGCATACAAACACACGACAGTATCGATTGTCTGATAAATGCACGTACAGTTTATGAATAAAATACTAAGATAAACATCGAATCCAATTTAATGGCTTTTTATTTTACCGCAAATAATATTTTATTTGGGAACAAAACACATTTTTCATTGTACAAAATGTGACTTGATCAACCTCTGACTGTGTAAAAACTGCGTCATTTTTGCGAGATGACGTCACATTGACAAGTGCATTGCGATCGATGCATCGTTTATATACTGTTGTGTGGGATTTAATAAACGACAAAATTGCATGTAATAGTAAGTTTGTATGTGGTATACAGCTATCCATCTGTTTGAAATAGCAAATAATTTCATTTTGTGGTATTTTGAAGACCTTATATTATGCGTGACGTCATAGTAAACATTTCCCGTACAAATTAGGCCCCGCCTCCTTACTGTAACCTTAACTGTGCTGCGTATTACGCATTTCGTGTCTAATTTTTAGCGAAAGGAATATACTTTGATATAAATTTATTTGTTAACTTAACTTCATCGTCGATTTCTTGTGAAGAAAATGAAAAAAAATAAAGAAAATAAAGAGGCATACATTTCAAAAATAGATAATTATATAAATCACCAATGAAAAATACAAAGCAATCTAACAAATATGTTTTTTTAATTTTTAAAATAGTATGTAAAACTAGTGGAAACATTGAAACAAAAAAATCCAATTGATCAAACTTACCCGGCATGTTGAATTTTACCAAAATTGCAATGTGTTTATTTTTTATGTTCCTGTTTTACAAATTGTGACATTCTGACAAAATCGTAAGCATTTCCAAAAGTCCATGTTAATAGATTTTAGAATTGTTTGTAAAATTTTTATGTATGTCGATCACAAGTCGCAATCATATATATTCAAAAGAAAAAAAACGTGAGGAAATTCGATGCCTTTAATTAATGTTTTTTTTTTTGGTGACTCACTCATGTTATTTTGTAATGAATGGTTTGTTGTTTATGATTATCTTGTGTTATGAATTTATATGTTAGTCTTTGCATTTGAGTGACTGTGCAATCAAGTGCAAGTTCGGCTGGGGCATTACGGTTATCCTTTTAATCTAGGCAAAGGTTGATTAAGGAGCTCGAAAAAACTTAATTTCATTGCTAGGATCTTCGGTCTTCTCCGGATCCTTTCAAAATATAGATAAAATCAGAGTTCTGTGACATACTAGTATATATGAAGCAGAAAGGTTTACCAAAAATTAAAAATGAACTCTTGTCACTGAAAAAAAAATGTAACGATGATAGTTCAAATTTCCTCGACGATACATTTCATAGAAAATGATTATACAGCATCCTTGACCCAACCACTTATATTTCTATCTAAAAAATAAACTACAAAATCAGAAAAATTCAAGCAAAAAAATTATCAGATGTAGAATGTCAATATTTATTTATTTTTTTTTTTTTTTGGCAAATATTTTGTTATAAATTCTGAAAGCATACACTACAAAGTACTAATTTTCTAACCCTAGTCCACGCACTTTTTGATAACATCTAATCGTAATTTTGATTAGACGTTCAGCAAATATGAAAAAAGACGAATTTGCAATATGCACTCTACGTCACTTTCTCCTAAAGAGTCGATATCGAAATTATTGAAGCGAATATCTAAATTCATACAAGAGGCCCGTGTATATCAGATAGGAAAAAGTGCAAACCAGTATCAACTTGAGGCGCTTGTGATGATGCATCCATATCAGTAAAACATTTTAATGTTGTTGTTATTAAAATGAAAATTTTACAAATATTGTCTTCCTATATACAACTATAGAAGAATTTGATCCTCCGGTATGACCCTTTCCTGTCTACAGAGATCATAAGATCATAATTTGAAGAATATAATCTTCAATACATGAAGAGATCTATATATATATATATATATATATATATATATATATATATATATATATATATATATATATATATATATATATATATATATATCCAAAATTTAAATAGTGTCTCAGTAATCGGATAACGATATTAAAAAATGGTAAAAAGAAAACACAAAAATCCTCAGTTAAGCTTTAGCGCTTTCATTTTCAATCTTCAGAAGCTTATAATAGTATCATAGTAACAGTGATTATGACGTCATGTTAAGCGGAACGTTAAATGTTTATTATGACGTCATAGATACAATATGACAAAAGTACGGGGAAATCACAAGTAATTTATAAAACACTATTAAGTTTTGGCTGAAAAATACTAATAAAATATTTTTCTTTTTCCCGTCTCTGGATATCAGTGGCACAACTGAGTTTATAGAAAGGAAAAATTCTGAATTGTTTTTTACCACACGCCTCCAGGTGCGAACTTAATTGAATTTGTCTGTATTCGGGTGTACTAATGTGTTGCTTATGTACACGTACACGGGCACGGAGAGTGTTGCCGGTTTCACCAATATAATATTCCTTGCATCCAGGACATGTGATGACATAAATGACATTTTTTGTATCGCATGACATGTTTTCTTTAACTCTAAATTCACGCCCATTGAAATTATAGCTGGTCCCTTCTGTAATGTATTCACATGTACCGCATCGAGGGTTCTTACACTTAGAGACTGTATAAGTATGGTCGTTGAATTTGGAAGAACAAAGTATTCTCTTTAGGTTTTTGGGTTGGCGTTTACTGTTGATAAAACGACAATTCTTGTATACGTTTTTCGTTTGTTCGTCCTCTCTAAGAACGTTGTTCAATTCATGAATAATTGAACTCACGTTTTGATTTCTCGGGTTATGCGTGTGCACAAATGGAATTATTTCAACGTCATTCGCACGACGTATGTTTAAAAGTAACTGACTTCTATCGCACTCCTTGGCTTTCTTTATACCATTATCTACAAGTTGTTCTGGATATTTTTGGTTTAATAAATACAATTTTAATTCCTCCAGTCGAATATCCCTGATATTGGTATTACTCACAATGGTGCACATCCTTCTTGCGAGGTTATATGGTATAGCTGTTTTAGTGTGATGGGGATGGCTTGATCCAAAATGCAGATATTGGTGTGTGTCGGTTGGTTTATAGTAAATATCCGTATTTAAGCTGGTATTATCCTTTGTTACAAGAACATCGAGGAATGGCATTTGCAAATCATCTGTTTCCATGGTGAATTTAATATCCGAATTCATTTGGTTAAGTAAATAATAAAACTCCGTTAGTTTATCGACATCCTCCTCCCATAAGATAAAACAATCGTCTAAAAATCTTTTCCATTTAGACCGTATTTTGTTTGCAGATTCTATCCCCCACAACGTACACAGTTGATCATGTAATTTATGTTCTAGATAACCAAGGGTTAATGTTGCATAGGTAGGTGCGACTTTTGTCCCCATTGCTGTTCCCTTAATTTGGAGGTAATGATGGTCTGCAAACTCAAACGTATTGTTATCTAGAACTAATTTTAGAGCCTCTAGGATGAAGTCCCGTTGAAACCTGTTGTTTAGAACATCGGGATAATTTTCAGTCCAGAATTTGACAGCTAGCAATTCCAATTCTGTAGGAATATTTGTATACAAACTTACATCATCCAGTGTGACAAGTTTGGTGTTAGAGGTGACATGAGTAGGTAAATGATTTATAAAATCAAGATCGTCTCTCACAAAGCTGGGTACTTTTTGACAATATGGTTTTAAAAGTATATCCAATAAATGACTCAGTCTTTGCGTTGAAGAGTTCGGTCCTCCTACAATTGGTCTGAAGCTTAAATCAGCGGGATCAGCACATGTAATACATATACTATTTTGCTCTTTTATGGCATCCTTTATAATTTTAGACTTGTGCACTTTAGGTAAACCATAGAATTGACTCTCTCGGAATTCAAAGTTTGTCAGGTAGTCCTTTTCCTTATCTGTTAAACCCTCCGATAGTGGTCCATATACTAAGTTTTTTATTTTTGTAATTGTTTTCTTTTCATGACAGTTGCGCAATTTTTCATAAAAATTATTGTCTTGCAACATTTGTAAAATTTTACTTTTGTAAAAATCCTTATTCATAAGGACGACTCCGCCTCCTTTATCGGCCTCTTTGATTATGATTATCAAAAGTAAAATTTTACAAATGTTGCAAGACAATAATTTTTATTATTAAACTAAAAATATCCAGAACAACTTGTAGATAATGGTATAAAGAAAGCCAAGGAGTGCGATAGAAGTCAGTTACTTTTAAACATACGTCGTGCGAATGACGTTGAAATAATTCCATTTGTGCACACGCATAACCCGAGAAATCAAAACGTGAGTTCAATTATTCATGAATTGAACAACGTACTTAGAGAGGACGAACAAACGAAAAACGTATACAAGAATTGTCGTTTTATCAACAGTAAACGCCAACCCAAAAACCTAAAGAGAATACTTTGTTCTTCCAAATTCAACGACCATACTTATACAGTCTCTAAGTGTAAGAACCCTCGATGCGGTACATGTGAATACATTACAGAAGGGACCAGCTATAATTTCAATGGGCGTGAATTTAGAGTTAAAGAAAA
Organism: Saccostrea cuccullata; assembly: GCF_032062105.1. NCBI lineage: Eukaryota > Metazoa > Mollusca > Bivalvia > Ostreida > Ostreidae > Saccostrea > Saccostrea cuccullata. Next base: position 67,941 of record NW_026937737.1, read on the forward strand.
CATGTCATGCGATACAAAAAATGTCATTTATGTCATCACATGTCCTGGATGCAAGAAATATTATATTGGTGAAACCGGCAACACTCTCCGTGCCCGTGTACGTGTACATAAGCAACACATTAGTACACCCGAATACAGACAAAATCAATTAAGTTCGCACCTGGAGGCGTGTGGTAAAAAACAATTCAGAATTTTTCCTTTCTATAAACTCAGTTGTGCCACTGATATCCAGAGACGGGAAAAAGAAAAACATTTTATTAGTATTTTTCAGCCAAAACTTAATAGTGTTTTATAAATTACTTGTGATTTCCCCGTACTTTTGTCATATTGTATCTATGACGTCATAATAAACATTTAACGTTCCGCTTAACATGACGTCATAATCACTGTTACTATGATACTATTATAAGCTTCTGAAGATTGAAAATGAAAGCGTTAAAGCTTAACTGAGGATTTTTGTGTTTTCTTTTTACCATTTTTTATATATATATATATATATATATATATATATATATATATATATATATAGAAAGCACAGAGAAATTCACTTTTAAAGGCACAGCAATTACAACAATTTCCGTACCAACTATTTATGTTGGATTTAAACTGGTTAAAAGTAGTAATATTTCTAAAAGATTCTGGTAAAGAATTCAAAAGTTTTGCTGACTCATATCTAAAAGACTTCAACCCATATGTTGTTGATCTTGTTTTTGGTAAAACAGCAGTTTTCGTGTATCTAAAAGAATAAGGTGTTTCTTTAATATGAATAAAATCATGCAGGTAAGACGGGCTTTGTTTGTTTAAAATCTTAAAACATTCTATGGCTTTTGTTTGAATACGCCTGCGCTTGAGGCATGGTAATTTTGATTTGTCCAGAAGATAACTATATGAATTTTTGTAGTCATCATAAACAAACCACAGTGCTCTTTCCTGTATTTTTTCCATTTTTCTTGTTTCTCGTTCACCACAAAAATGCCAAACTAATGGACAGTAGTTGAAGTTTGACATGATAAATGCATGATAAATGGTAAGTTTTCCTAATTTGGTCAGGTGTACCCCTATTCTTTTAAGTACATTTAATTGTTGTGAAGCTTTTTTTACAAATGTTTGAAATATGAGAGCTAAACTTAAGCTCAAAATCTATTGTAACACCAAGTAATTTTACTTCGTTTTCTGGATGAATCACATTACCATCAATTTCAAAACAAATGTTTTCCTGTTTAGTTTTCTTTCCGAGACATATAGCTTGAAATTTATCAGGATTTGCTTGCATTTGATTATCTCCAAACCACTTAACTAAGTTCGAACAATTTGATTCTAAGGTGTTTTTTAGTAATGTAATATCGTCACTTGAGTTTGAAAGAGTATTGTCATCGGCATAGTTGTAGAGATCACAGTCTGACACAAAATGAAAAATATCATTGATAAAAATATTAAAAATAACAGGACCAAGAATTGAACCCTGTGGAACATCTTTGTACAATTCTAAAAAATTGCTACAAACTTCACCCAGTTTTACACACTGTTTTCGATCGCTTAAATAGCTTGAGATAAGACTAGTAGCTGCATTTGTAAAACCATATGCATTAAGTTTTGCTAAAACTAGATCATGTGGAATACAATCAAATGCTTTAGATAAATCCATCATAATTCCTGCTGTATATTTTTTATGATCAAGGGCATACTTCCAATCCTCAACAATCTTTAGCAACACACTCTGACAACCATACCCTGGTCTAAAAGCTGATAACATATCATTAAAATGGCAATTAAAAAAATCAGACAATTGACTATGAATAACCCTTTCAAAAATCTTTGACAATGTAGGTAAAATGCTAACTGGTCTATAGTTTCCTTTTTCCAAAATACTTTCCTTCTTGTAAAGTGGAACCACTTGTGCAATTTTCATACGATCTGGAAAAACATTTTTAGAAAAACAAAAATTTACAATATTGGTCACAGGGTTCAATATATGTTCATGGCTAAGTTTTACAATTTTAGCCGAAAAACCATCAATTCCAGTAGCTTTTTTCAAGCCCAATTTGTTGATGCATTTACTTACAAAGTCATTGTCTACAGGATGGAAAGAAAATGATTCAACAGCATCCTTATCTTTGATATTCTCACAGATTTTTACAATACTAGGGTGTTCACTATTGACATCAACACAATCTATTCCGATGTTTTTCGCAACATTTACAAAAATATTACCGTATATACTCGCCTATAAGTCGGTCCGCCTATAAGTCGGTTGTATTTTTTGACGTTATTTTGGTGGGATATGCTATTGACCCGCTTATAAGTCGGTACAATTTTTGGCCAAAATCTGGTGACAATTTCAAGTTAATCCTTTGATATTTTAACATGGTTTCAATTAATATTTTTCGAAATGACACTGATATTTAATCTTAAATTATTAAACAAAAAGGCAATGCTCACTTAATTTACAAATGAAATAAAATAAGTAAATACGTGTACTTTATATATATAATCTAAGATTACATAAATTATCTCATGTATCCAGATATTTTCTTTGATAATCGTCGGAAATGCAAATAAGATACTACCTTTTAGCTTCCAGAAAAATACCAATCTCTTTATGACTCGCCTATAAGTCGGACATAGAGTTTTAGACCAATATTTCACTCCCAAAATGCCGACTTATAGGCGAGTATATACGGTATCAAAAATATTGCATACTTCAACTTGATCAGACACAAGACTTTCGTTTTCTGAAAGAATAATATTTTTATTGATATTTGTACCTTTGTTGGTCAAAAATGGCTTTATAGTCGGCCAAAAATCTTTACTATTTGGTCCACCTGCACACCGTTCAATGAAGTATTGGTTGACAGACTGACGTTTAACTTTTGTAACATAATTTCTTTGTTTTCTAAAATTTTCCCAATTCTGCTTAGATTTGTTGGAGGAATAAAAATTATGCAGTTGTCGTTTCTTAAAAATTGCACCTTTCAACCTCTTATTCATGAAGGGAGTTGGTTTTCCCAGTATTTTTCTTTTTTTCATTGGAATGTGTTTGTCGATTACTCGAGTAAGATCATTGTGAAAATTATTAAAAACAGTGTTTGGGTCACCTTGTAAAACACCATAGTAAGATTCTTCAATAGATCTTAAGTCTTCCGTATATAAATCCATATTTAAGCTCTTGAAGCTTCTATAATTTCTGTATTCGGGAGTTTTTAACATGGTTTCCGTTTTCAACTGTACTGCAATTATGTTGTGAACATCGCTTATTCCACAATTAAAATTATAAAATCTGAGAGGCATTGCCTTGTTTGGTAAAACATGTTTTGCCTTTTATAACATTTTCTAAATCAAATATATCACAAATATCCAATAAAGGTTTACATTTGTCACCATCTGCTAAATCAAAATTCAAATCTCCCAGCATAAAAAAGTATCATATTTGACTGATATTTTGTCAAGTGTTGACATAGAATCATTTAAAAAATGTTTGTCTCTCATACATGGTGGTTTGTAACAACCTAGAAAAAATGCTTTAGTAGAGTTTATTAAAATTTCAACCCCTATGGATTCTATTTCATCCGCCTCCAATTCGGGTCTGCGGGTTTCGGCGACATCGGATCTGAGATAAGCTATGATACCTCCTCCAGAGGAATTTCGATCCGCACGCCACATGTGATAATTGTCCACGGAGAAAAGAGCATCGGGAAATGAAGAATCTATTTTAGTCTCACTAAGGAATAATAAGTCTACGGTGTTGTTTGTCAGCAGTTCTTTTATATATGTAAACTTAAAACGGAGACTGTTTATGTTAAGGTAGACACACATAAACTTGTTTGGATTTCGTGACCTAGTTTCACACAGCTGATCAAATATATTGTATACCTCGTCGTTATCACTTTCTAGGTCATCTGAGGTAGTAGATGTGTTCGATTTGATCTCTGGTATACATTTACTACATGACCATGCAAGATTATTTTCGTTTATTGTTATCTTTTTTCCGATTGCAGTACATTTAACATGGCATCTTTGTTTACAATTTACACATGTTAAAAGTCGTTGATTTCGTCTTGTTTGCTTACTGCAAATTATGCATGGAAACTTTATCGGGCCGGGGTTGAGTGATACATCCCCTGCTATCAAAAGTCTGAGTATGAAAATGTATTTGTATAACGATTCTTCTTTGACCCTTCTACTGTCATGGCGGGTAGTAAACAAAGGAATGTATTATTTGATAGTACTATTTCTGTTGCTTCTGATATAAAATCCTTTGTAAATTTGCCGTTAATTTTTTCAGGATTTTTACTTATCCAGTAATCCACGGCTTCTAGTCCTAGGGAACTTGATATATTGCTGTACAAGTTTATTATATCCAGTGTAACGAGTTTACTGTTATTTTCCACTTTCTCGGGTAAATGACGTAGAAAATCAAAGTCATCTCGTACATAACTTTTGACTCCAGAACATAACGGTTTTAGAAGAATGTCTAGTAGATGACTAAGTCTCTGTGTTGGTGCCGATGGCCCACCTACTATTGGTCGAAATGTGAGATCTTCTGGATAGGGACAGATTATGTATTCCGAGCACTGGGATTTGATAGCCTCTTTTATTTGTCTAGATTTATGAATCTTTGGTAGTCCATAAAAATTGCTTTCACTGTATTCATAATCGGTTAAGAAGTCTTCCTCTTTCTCTATTAAACTTGATGTAGTTTTATGGCGTTTCAAAAGATTCTTAATTTTTTGCATTGTTTTTTTTATCGTTGTTGTTTGGAATTTCTTCATAGTACTCCGTATTCGATAGCATGTTCATTATATGAACTTTATAAAAATTAGAATCCATGAACATTTATTGCTTAGTTTTTGTATGCTTTGTTAATGCATTGTTCTATGAAAGTACGGGAAAAATATGACGTCAATCAAAGACTTGTTAACGTTAAGTTATTATGACGTCATAATAGACGTTACCATGAGTATTGTAAAACATCATGAAGAAGAAATGAAAGCGCTTATGTTTTACTCGTTCTCTGTGTTTTTATATATTTAAAATAATTCTCATCTATATATATATATATATATATATATATATATATATATATATATATATATATATATATATATATATATATATATATATATATATATATATATGATTGCGCCCATGACAAAAGGGTCCTTATGGCATTTCTGCTAAAACAGAGAAATAACGTCATAAAGATGTGACGTTGCAGAATGACGGTGAACTTCGACGCAGATTTTTTTTTAACCACGTGTTTTGACGTTTGACTCATCCAGAGTTTTAACACGTGGAATTTATTTTCATTTACAAATTAATTTAATCAATATCTGAATCTCCTAATCCATTGATTTTTAAAAGATGTAAATAAAAACATTTAGAACTGGTTTCTTAACAAACATTATTAAATACGTCTCTAATAATACTAAGTTTTCCTACATGCGTAAATGTATGATATAGAAGCTGTAGACAAGGTTTTTTCTGATAGGATAATGAACCTTTAAACTCTAGATATATTTTATTTACATATTTATACCATTTTTAGAATACATCTTAGACAAGGTATATCGTAAAAAAAAAAAACTGCAAAGGAAAATTGTCTTCCTACTTCTTTTAGATCCGCTCCACCATTCTCAAATATACATCGCAATCGCGTCGATCACACGTAAACATTGATTCATCAGTGCATACGGTTTAAACTGTTGTTAAATTGTTTGTACAAATGTTGAAACTAAACATACATCTTCCACGTTTTCTACAAATCTAGCAAGAATGTACATAAGAACGATAGTCAAGATTATTTGTATTTTCTATAAATAAAAAAAGGAGAGATAACTCTGATGTCAACAATCGATGTTACAGGGGTACCAGACAGGGACATTCATTTTAATTGCGTACTTTTTCACATTTCAGCCAGCTGCATGTTCGCATGAATTTACTCCCGGATTATAAAAGAGATATTTTATGACCAAATAAAAACACTTTTAATCGTCAGCTTAATCATGAATTTTTAAATAAAAAAAATATTGTTGTACTTCGGGAATAAGGTTAATGTAGAAAAAGGAAAAACAAAGAAAAAAAAGAAAAGAAGGAAAACTGCAAAATTGAACAGACTTCAATTTTTTTTTCAAATCTCTTATCTATAGCTTTTTTTTTGCATGAAATAATTTCATGACGAATTTCATTTTTTAAAAAATAATAAAAATGTAAAGCGTCTACCTTATAATCATGATTAAATAAATTAAACTTTTAAAAATGTTGTTTTGTCTTATATTCGTGTTGCACAAAGAAACTTCAATTTAGAGAAATTAAAACAAGCAAAAACATCCAAATGAAAAAAAATGTTCTAAATGTTCTAACTTAAAAGAGCTGGTCAAGTAAATCTGATGAGAGAGAGAGAGAGAGAGACAGAGGATGGAGGGTAGATAAAAATATTCATATTGAATCTATTTATCTAATTTTGAGAAATGTGAAACTCTATTGAAAAAGATGAGTTTTAAAAACAAATGAAATAATAAATGAAAGAAAATATCATTTTTGTTCTCTAAGCTATATATACATGTACAGCTATTTATTTTCAATATTTCCAAATTTAATATACATGTAGCTCTTTGGTACTTACATTTTTTTCATACGGTGTTCAAATGTTTTAAGCATTATCTCCAAATAATTCCTAAAGCCATGAAGAACTTTGTCTTTCACAAAACTCGATCAGCATTGAATGTCTCTAATAACAGATTAATTATCATGCTAAAAACTCAATCATCACTGAACTGATAATCCCATTGCTGTTATCAGTGTGGAATAATATATTGTTTAACCTGCCATTAAATTATGGATAAATATTATTGAATATGCTTAAATATGATTTTATTTGTTTTGATTGATAAAAGAATCCTTATAAGTTCAGGGTCGGGTTTTATTTCTACATGTAAATGCTAACAGAAAATAAAATTCAATGCTGAAAATACATGACATAAAACCGCAACAATATGCTTGCATTTCGTTTTATTTTGGCCGCAGTGCAGGGATGGGGGTGGGGGTGTCCACATATATTTCCGTAACATGTAGGCTTTACAAGGCTTAGCATATCCAAGCTCCTGGCACCAGGCACGTAGCATCGTTTTTGAAAGTGGGGGGGGGGGGGGGGCAGAGAATTTTTTTTTTAATTCCCTGAAAAAGTTGACAAGCCAAAAAAAAAGGTTAATGTTGCACAAAGTCGAAAATCCTATTTTGTGGGGAGGGGGGTTGGTAGAGGCCAACTTTTTCTAATGTCAACTACTTTCAGTACCAATTTCTATACTACGTTTTCCGTACATCACTAATAGTAGAGGGGGTAAAGGCGTAGAGGCCAAATTTTTTTAACGTCAACTACTTTCAGTACCAATTTTTATACTACTTTTCCGTACATCACTAATGGTGGGGGACCAGCCAGACTTTCAATTATCAATTCCTATAGTATATAAGTAAGGTTGGGGAAAAAAGTAAAGGGCCAGGCCCCTCTGCCCCCACCCCCCTGTTGCTACTTCCCGGGGCACGGGACCAGAATGGAATTCATACTCTTTAAAACTCACTTTATAGAATAAATTAGAAAACAACATTAGAATGAAGGGGATTTTTTTTTAAATTAAGTTATTAATAATATGATGATTTTCTAAGATGTTTACATCCCTAAAAAATCTGACATTTCAAAGCTCAGCCAGTTCACAGACAATTGTCAGGAAATATATTATACAAAACAGTCATATTCAACTGACTGAATATTTAGGCATAAACAATTACATGTCATTAATCTTTAACCCACCCCTACCCCAACAAAAGCTATTCATATAAACCGTAAATGGCATCTTTAATTTAATTCTATGGGTGTGCTTCTAAACCCATCCATTTCATAAAATAAAACCAGATTTTCTAATTCTAGGGTATCATTATATACATGATTAACAATACTGAATTCATAGCAATTCAGTTCCAGGCTCATAATTTTTATGATCGCTGTGCAATTTTGAAAATGGCAATGCTCAGAATTAAAGGTACAAATATAAAATGAAGACTAATAGGCAGTTATTTCGAATCTAAATTTAAAAAAAGTGAATCTGCAAGTTGTAGGGTAAATGGTACTGGGTGCACCTAAAACTTTTGAAGTAAAAAAAAATTATTTATTTTAACTTGCGTTCACAAGAATTGTAAGTTTCTGCCATTTAGATTTTTAATCCCCCCCCCTCACCAACATACACACAATCCTACAAATGTTAATCCTGGGTTTATCTATTGTGTAAATGATAGCGGATTATAACTCATTCACTTGTTTGTAAAATTTCCACCTTTTGATTGGTTAATATTAAAATATTTTTACTACTAGACTGAAAAATATTTCGTGTATCCTTTATATTTTCAAAAAAGCAGTATCATTATTGACCCAATGCAGACAGACAACCTTATAGATGCAGTGAATTAACCGAATTTCCTTTTTATTTACTGTCTATTGTGTATCGTAATTACAAATGTACATGTTACATGTACCACACTTCACAATTTTTCTGTTTTTATATAAAATTAAAAAAAGAAAGAACAATCAAATAAATTTGCAGTAGCATTTAGGTAGCGTAATGTTGTTCCAGATATAATTAAATTTTTTTTCTCACATATATGGTAACCAAAGATATATCGTTTATGCTGAAATCTTGACCTATCGAGAGCAATGTTTAAATTAAAATAATTTTCAAATGAATTCTACAGGCTTATCAAATTACTCTTGCATAGATTACCAGTAAATATTTTGTTTGAGAAAATAATTGTTTAAAAAAAAATGAATGGATGTTGCCCGCTGTTCAGGTCTCTCCCTGGTGTCATAGAAAAGTGAAATGTAAAACAAAAACTCACTCATAATACTATACTCCACTGATGAATCCATAATAAATAATTAACTATTAAATAATTATTAATAATTAATAGAGACAATGAGATAAAAATAATGTGCATAGAAAAATATTAAATATTATACAACTATTAATCACCGTAGTAAAATTACAGAAGAAAATCATTTAACGTTCACTCTGAAAACGTATGACGTTGTTGAAAAACATGACGTCATTATTAACCTGTTAAAGTATATTTGATAAAAATGAAGAAAAAACCTACTTAGAATTGACGTAGGACCATATAAATTCATATTTAACAACTTCTAACCTTATTCTATCAGAATCCGTGAAAAACTCAAAATGCATAAAAATTGCCATAAGGACCCTTTTCACATGGGTGCAATCATATATATATATATATATATATATATATATATATATATATATATATATATATATATATATATATATATATATATATATATATATATATATATATATATATATATATATATATTGAAGATTCGAATTCTGGTGATAATGATTTAAACAAACTTGAATTTACATTTACATTAAGTCCAAAAGCTATCACAGCTTTAGCTTTTCTAGTGCACTAGTTCTTGAGAAGAATATTTTAAAATGCACCTACCAAATTTTCACTATTTTCATTGTTATCACTCCTTGGAAAAGGGTGTTACCCTTCATTTAGATCAAGTGGATTACCTTATCATGATCTGTTTGAAGTTTGATTGATTGTAGCTACAAAGGTTGGGAAAATAAATGAATCTTTTCATGGAATTCAATTTGAAACCACATAAAAAGTAGTCCCGATGCTCATATTAAATTCTACATTATATAATTATTTTAAAGAAGATGCAAGAACATACAAATTACGGTTTTCGAAAGGCTGTAGGCAATCTAGATACATTTTCTTTAACTGATATGGGAAAGACTCCCATATTTAGGACTGCTTTTCTTAATTTTTCATTGGAAAAGCCAGTTTTAAATATGATTTTCAATCTTGTTTTCCTTCAAATTATGCCCGGAAAGACCTAATTTGACCAAGATAAAGTTATAAAGCATCATTAAAGATATGTTTATCTGTAGGCACCTCTCATTTACTAGATCTTGACCTTAAAAATACTTAAAATATCTCTTATAGAATGTACTGTTGGCTATCACGGTTGGAACTGCACAGAAAAATGCATTAGCGGATTATTTGGAAATGAATGCCAGAGTGTATGTCCAAATTTGTGTAGAAACAGTTGCAACCACGTCAATGGACAGTGTCCTCAAAGTATTTGTAAGAAAATATCTGTGAATGTTTTATATGCTTTGTTTCAATCTTCTTTTCAAACTAAGAAAAAAAATTGCTGAATGATAATTCTTTTTTTCTTTTTTTTTTTTTTTTTTTTTTATTATATACTGCTTTTTCATTACATGTTAATTTTGATAGATTTCATTAACTTTAAACCAAACAACGAAAAGATAATACTACATCTTCAACAAGATTATTTTCAAAAGTCCCAATATAATTAACAAGTGGAAAATCTCCATCTATAACGGCAGCTAAAATTACTTCCGTTATAATACCAACAATATACGTAGAAAGGGAGGGAAGGAAAAAATTCCAAAGTAATATTTCTAACACGATATCAATTGTTTCTTTAGGAAAAATTTTATTTATTTTTCTGATGATTGTTTTGTCTTTCCATGGCATCAAGTTCCTATCAAATTATTACAGTACATCTTCACTCGCTAAGGGTTTCTGATACGCTACTCTCCTCATAAACCCTTGGCCTACGGTGTTCATAAAAATCGGAATTTTTTTCCAGAGTTCTGATTGGATTTCAGTACACACCTGTCGACCAATCATCAATTGTTTTTTGTAAATGACGATGTTTGCGTTCGGAATACTTATTGACTCTTTAATCTCGGAACTGAAAAACTCAAGTAAACAAATAATAAATAAAATAAAAATTACTCAATTATTGCTTCTAAATTATTCTTGAAAAACTTTAATTTATTTTTTATTTTTAAACATGCGTCTTAATTTCCGTCGATGACGCAATCTGTGCGTACCTGATAGATTCAAAATCACGTGACGACAATAATCCCGTGTTTTGATTTCACCGTATGCCGAGGGTTTATGAAGAGAGTAGCGTATCAGAAACCCTTAGCTAGCGAAGATGATTATAGTACAACATTTACAGAAAAAAATTAGGCAGCCTGGCAACGCACTTTGAAAAAAAAATCGCACTTTAATTTTTTTTTTTTCAAAGTGCATTAAAATTGGGACAAAATTGACACACTTAAAAAAAAATCAAAGTGCGTTAAATTTGGGACATACTTAACGCACGTTGAACGAATTTCAAAATTTTCACAAAATTTAACAAATTTCTGAATTTCTACAGTGCGTTTAGAGTGTACATCAACAACATTTACCATGAGAAAGTTTAACGCACTTTGAAAACAATATGTATAAAACAAAAATTATAGAAAGAAACAATTGATGATACGTACGCGTGTCTCTGTTGCAAATTATGAATAAAGGTTTTGAGGTTAAATGTGAAAGTTACATATTATTGCAAGGACCCTGAGGTCCAAGCAGTAAATGTATAAGCAAGGTTAAACCGGGTGCCATGGGCAAACGACAGGCTACGCATGCGCAAGAATGCAAGAGAGGTTGCACCTTAGGCAACTTGCCCGTTGAATAATTCACCCGATTCGAATTAGAATTTGTCATTTGTTGGCAAATCGCGCATATCGCATATATTTATTGGCAGATCCGAATTTCTCTCTTATCCATTTACTTTTATATACAAACTTAACATTGATTTAACATGTTCTATGGCACAAGCATTTCAAAAAGTAGGAAGAACTTGCAGTATTTAGGTACATGTAACTTAGCAACTTGAATTGAAAAATGTCATTCAACGACTATTCAAAGATTTTTAAAATAAAACGTGCGTCAAGACTCTCAAAATAATTTGATATGCCGTCAATACGCGAGTTTCGAGATTGTAACTCTCCTACGATAGAGGCGCAAAAAATATCCATTTCAGCATGGAGGTGGGACAGTTTGTTATACAAACGTGCATAAATAAATGAACGCTGTTTATGGCTTTTAAAATTTATTTATTGTTATAGAAAGATGATGATGTTAATTAGTGATGTATTTGATGATTTATCAAGCTCAACTATGCATATTTACAAATCAACTTTCAATCATAGGTATTTGAAAACGAAAGAAGCGTTGTAGTCTTTATAAAAAAACAAAGCAAACCTTGTACCATAAGATCTATTTTTCTCATGTTAGCTTTCTTCCGTATAAATCTAGGACAGGTGTCAAGTCCCAGCAATTATGGGTTACTTGTATCAAAATACCCCATTTCTTAATTGACAAAACTAAAGGCTTATCGGAGATAAAACAAAACAAGTTTGCTTTGAGACTACAATCAGTCATAATTTGGCAAATCATTGTACCTACATGAATATTCACTACACCTAGATTTCTTTTAATCGAATTTCGGTTAGAATCACATGTATATACTCCACGTATTGCAGTCCTTTTGTAAAGGATAGCAACTTGTTGTTTTTCTATTTTATACTTCGTACCGTCACGGATGATAGAGGACTGGGTGATCGAAAGGTTGTGATTTACAATCTCTTATGCGACTGTCTTCAGTGGATAAAAATAGAAAGGACTTGTTCCTTCACCGTGGGCTCGGAACCTTGAAGTGGGCGCTGCTTGTTCTGGAGTTGAGACCTTAATAATTCGAGACCCTGTATCATGGAAGCCGGTCGCGCGATTAAGACACTCATCCCACTGCTCAATGCGCCTTTGTGCAAAGTAAATTTCAGTATTTGAAGATCTTAAGCGGTATTTAGTTACGGCTTCTACATAAGTGAAAAATTCTCGATAGGGACGAAAAAAAATCAAGCAATCCATTCTTCAAGGTAGATTGGTTTGAAAATTACATTGATATTTATAAGAGGATGCACATCAAAGTGCTTGTCTGAAAATTATTTTACTATTTATTATATTCAAAAATGTAAAATAACAAACTAAATTTGGTTGAATAATCAAACACATCTAGATCGGTTTGAATGTTTTATGAGCCTTTGAGAAATAAATTACAGTTCAATAGTTGTGCTTATTCAATTTATTAGCACCTTGAGACGGTGAGGCTTATGCATTCGTCACTGCAAGAGATTAATGTAAGGAATCTAAATACGAGATTACTTCTACAAGTCACGAGTGGAGGTGTCGCAACACTTGCTCTTGTACAAGACAGAAATATCACTAACAGGTGACTCTTTACAAATAAAAGAACAAGGAAGATTGCACACCTACTGAGTGCCAAATCGTAGATTAATACGGACTCAATTTTCTGACAGAAAGCTGCAGTGACGAAAGTTCGTTTGTCAACGTGGAAATACCGAGTTCAGAGCAACAGCACGCTTTAGCAAATAGAACATTTCACTCTCTCTTTCTCTCCCTTTTTCTTACAGAGCTTAAATTACTTTTCGAACGTTGAACAATTACCAACATCCATCTGAACAGGTTTTGTACGTATAAGTATGAATAACATTGTAATTGCAGTTAAGAAAAGTTTAAAAAAAAAAGAAAACATAGGATATATAATTATATGATTTTGAAAAGGTAAATTTTAAAATATTGTGTGATTTGATTGCATGTCAAGATAGTTCATTATATATACACATTGCGTATATTGATATGCTTATTGTTTATTAGTTCACTCACAACAACAACAGTATTGCACCATTGTTTGGCCAACATGCTGATATCAGCTAAATTAAGTTAATTTTTTTTTACAAGCCCTTTGGCAGCTTTTAAATGATAGGGGTTGCTACCTAAATGTATAGTTGCTTGATTAATTTAAAATAATTCATCTCTTTTTTATTTAGATTATCACGAGTAATATATAACTACTGTGCTCAGATCATAAAATGAACACATCAAAAAAAAAGGCCGAACGGTTAAGGCAATGTGTAAAGAAAGTATATTTAAATATAGATTACCTTCTTTAAGCAGAATAAGGTTTGTTACAGGAATGTATCCGTTATTTCGATTGGACTCTCGCTGTACCGTGCATATATAAAAGGCCTTGCTCAATCACTCGTCAGTGTAATCAGCGGTCAAAGGAAAAGACGGACGTATTATATTCAGTTCTCTGTAGTACGAAAAATAACAGTGATTACAGTTACTGTATTCACAGGAGGAAATATTACTTATTACCAGCTGCTTATT
>NW_026937738.1:0-8220 GCF_032062105.1 Saccostrea cuccullata
AATGTATGCTGTACTAACTATTATAAGTAGCATGCAGTTAAAATATAAAGTAAGGAAATCATACTCATTTTAAAGCTACAAGAATTTCAGTAACCCTTCCTAGAATATTGAAAGATTTGACAGATTTTCATATGATGGTTTGTTTGTTGGACCTTAAAAGCATAATCTGACTTTAAAGACTTTAAAAGCAATTTGTATAGATAAATACGCAGTACAGTTAAGGTGCGCAATGGAAATATCGACTAAATTTTGTATTTAAAAATGTATTCGTAATCGGGATGGCGATTATTTTTAGTACATTATTTATATCGGATAATTGTAATTATGATTAATAACTACATATCGAGGACGACTATATTTTATATTTAGACTAGTCACATGATGCGGCAGTCACGCGATTTTTAGCACATTGACTTGCAGTATTGATGTTACATATAAATATCACTAGTGCAAGGGCATAACCAAGTTAATTTTCCAAGTTTAGTATATAAATATTTTCAACACACATTGTAGTTTCTAAAAAGTGCTGCGATCTTGTCTAAATTCTGCAATTTCATTGTTAAAATTATACTTGTATGACCGAATGCTATATTTTTTGCTGGTCAGCGGCATGAAATATTGATATAATTAAATTGTTTTTAGGATTTCATCAGGATCGCAGCACTTTTCAGATACCTTAATAGTTCTAGAGTTGAAATGTTAAAGCTTACTTTTATCCATAGAGTGTATGCCCTTGCACTAGATCGATTTATTAAGACCCCTCACATTACCCTCCGATGTACTTGCATACAAATATACGGCAGTGTCAATTAAATACGCAATGTACAGGAAATATATTAATAAAATAGTGAAGAAGACAGTAAATTCAAGGTATTGACAAATAGAATATCTTTTTATTTTATTAGAGAATACATATTTTGTTGAGAAAATGTTGCTTGATCTGTCTCTCACTGCATACAAACTACGTCACGTTGTAAGAAATGACGTCATATTGACAAGTGTATTTCGATCAGTGACTTGTTTTTAATTTGTTATGTGGGATTTAACTAACGACAAAACAGCACGCTGTAGTAAGTTTTTATGTTGTTTGATGGTTTGTTACTGGTTAAATTAGCAGATCAACTCATTTTGTGGTATTTTTAAGAAATGTTGTATGATCTATATTGTGTATGATGTCATAGTCAAGTTTTCCCGTACAAATTAGGCTCCGCCTCCTTTTTGTAACCTTAACTGTGCTGCGTAGATCTTTTCTTTGAAAATCCAGCAGATGATGACAATTTCATTTGTGAAGCAAATTGATTTTGTATCATGGACAATAGCCAGGAAAATAACATTTTTTTAAAACTCAGTTTCTCGTGTTCAAAACATTCATTTTATTATTATTCAGTTTTAATTTTAGTATCATATTTTATATTTAAAAAAAAAAATGAAAATTAAACATCGGATGTGATAAATTTGTTTGGACACACGCTACAAATTGTTCATTATGGTCATTTTAGAATTCGGCATGTTGGGGGTAGATCTGAAAATGTGAAAATGAGATTTTTTCAGAAGAGCCAAATTACATCACTAAAATGATTGCCAGTATTTTGTATGACCTCCCCGCGAGGCCGTACCCGCAGACACATGCTGCCCATCAGCCGTCCAAGGCTAGCCTGAGGGACCTGTTGCCATTCCATCTGCAATGCTGTCTAAGCTCCCGTCCATTTTAGGGAAGTGTAAGGCGAACTGAAATGCTTTGCAAAAGAATGTTTAAGGCATGTTCAATTAACTTCAGGTATAGAAAACGACTTGGCGGGTTCATACGCTAAGTTGTTTTATTTTCTATGTACTCGGTTACGATTCGGACTATATGAGATCGAGCATTATCGTCCATTAAGATGAAATCCTTCCCCATAGTACATGCAATACGTCTAATAATAGGATGAAGAATATCATTTCGGTATTTTAAACCTGTCAGGTTGCCTTCAATAATGTGCAGATCAATTTTGCAGTCAATACTTATGCTTGCCCAAATCATCACCAAAACTCCATTTACTCTATATTGCTCAGAAATGATACAATCGGCATATATTTCCCCATTTGCAATCCAAACAAGTCTTCTGTAATCATGGAAATCAAAACAAAATCGTGACTCGTCTGAGAAGAGATCAGAGCACCAATAAAGTTATTACCGCAAATTTTTGTGTTCCGTTGCTCCCTGTAGTCAATTTCTGCGGCACTCTAATTTTAATACAGGACGCACGGTTGGTCGGGAAGCCGTGAGATTTGCTTCCTAAGTCTGTTTCAACCTGTCTGAGTAGAAGTCCGTCTGTCCGTTGCTCTCTGATGGCCAGTAATACGCTTAAGAGCACTTTGGAAGCGGTGCGCCTCAGCAAAATTGGCCAAATAACGATCCTCACGGACTGCCGTACACCGTGGACGTCCCGATTTTAGCTTTTTGTGACAATTTTCTGCCTGTAAATATCGATTCCATAAAAGTTAATTCCTCTTTGGGAAAGATAAAGTCTTCTAGCATCCCTGCTGCCATGGAGTGTTCATCAGTACTCATGTGCCTCCTCATAGCGTCTTATCATCAGTTCTGGCCAGATATACTGAAATTTTCTTATGATCATTAAAGAAAACCCTCTTTGATATTTCTATGCTTCCATTGTTCCACTTGCTTTTTTAACGCCACTTACTTTCTTGATCAATATGTCCCAAAACTCATTAAACACGTGTGAGGTAAGTATCGAATCATGTTAAGGACACGTTTTGAAAAGTACTTAAGTACAGATGATGCAAACAATTTTTTTCTTTGGAAGATACTTTATATCATGTCACAAGTTTAGAAGAGAGGATAATTCTTAGAATTTTTCCTTCTAAGACCTGGAAAATGATATGGCGCTGTGCGTAACATTAAAACCTATTGCAATTGTAGATTGCGGTAACCTTGCTTCCAGTCGCCCATTTTCCTTTTTGTGGCATGCAACATTCAGATGCAGCATTTAAGGAAGACTCAATTTTCAGATAAAACCAGATTCAAAATATAGAGAATCCCCGCTTTGATAGCCCCTTCGCATCTGAAGGAATTGCATCAGATTTCAACAAATTAAAATTGAGATCAAATTTTTTATGAAAGTTTGCAAAATTAGGTCTTTTTGTCTGTGAGACTTTTAGAATTGCTGTAAAATTAACAATTGCATTGAAAAATCACGCATTTCACTCGAATACATCATGTCAATATAAAAATAAAAGGTATGGCAAAACTATCATACATTTTTCAGGGCCTTGTTCTTACTATGCGTTTCTTTTTTTTTTTTGAAGAGTTTATTTTGAAACAAAAATAACTCGTTACTAATAACAATATTACATTACAAGACCTGAGAGAAAAATAATTAGAAACATTGATGATAGTTACAGTTGATCTGACTCTAGTATATGTAATTTAAATGGCAAATGTAGAAAATAAAGATCTCTTTCATCCCTTATAGAAGGCTAGATATTCAGCATATGTCAGAATACTGTAAACGTATTATATTTGGCTGTGTATTCTTTTTAGCGCCTTTGGCGGAAAGAAACTTCCGCTAATTCAAGTACAACGCTAAATGTCTTGCACATATACTCATAAATAAGAACATTAAGAAATGCGCTAAATCAAATCTACGCTAACTTGTTCAAAAGTCAGTTTCCGCCAAATATCGTACACGCCAAATATAATACATTTACAATTGTGTAAAGAACTGGGGACATCAATAGAAGTTGGTGCCAGGAGAAATATTATGGATATCCAAGACGTGATAGTGAACCAAATAAGAAGGTGTCATGACACTGTTGAAATGACAAGTGGAAGCCACAAAGAAGGACTCAGACTGGAAAGATCAGATATAGATGTTATGATGTGGCCAAGAAAGGAGATCGTGATATGGGGATTATTTCAATCTTTCTATTACAACAGATACAGAAAAAAACACTTATTCTCTGTTATGACTGTTATGATAATAGTCAACCAGGATATACTTTACTACATATTACGTCCGCCAGCTTGAATGGAACTATCATGAGAGATTGTGCAGGAAGGAATATATCCAGTTCTGTATTCAGACATAGTATGTATTTCGCCTTCCTTTTTAACTCCAATCCATATATGCATGGACCCTGCGTCAGTAGAACTCATGGAAAGCTCGAATTCGATTATGCCTACTGTTTGGCCTCTGATTTTTGGCCCCCGTCTGCCTCCGCCTGGATAGGCAGAAGTCACTCATGGCCCCGCCTCATATTGTTGATTGCGTAGTAAAAAGTGGACGTCACCTTGTAGCAATTGGACATAAACTAGGAAGACATGAACATAACGAATGGTGAATTTCTTTTTCTCTGGCAGAACAAAGACTTGTGTATGCAATGAACCACTGTCAGTTCTTAACTTACGGCTTCCTTAAATTGTTTTTAAAAAGAATAATTAACAATGGATTAAGGGATGATGAAAAATTACTGTGTTCATACAACATAAAGACTGCCGTTTTCTGGGCGATTCAACAAAATATAATACCCCACTGGTGTCCACAAAATCTCCCGAAGTTTTCTTGGGTGTGTTTTAAACTCATCCTCAAATGGGTGTATGAGGGAGTGTGTCCAAACTTTTTCATTCCAAGCAACAACATGTTTATTAGCAATATATTTGGTGAAGCACAAAATATTTTATCTTTATGACTGTATGAGCTTTATACAAAAGGTATCAAATCGACACACTGTACATTATGTCATGTAGTGCATGTATAGACATTCTTCGTCATCCCAGGTTTTACATCCGTACAGATGAAAATACCCTGATTTCTGAAACTGATTTTGATGTCAAGCTATTTGGTGAAATAAGCAGTGCTTCGCTACCGGCCATAGATCTATAAACCTGCCTGTTGATCTATTAGCAATAGAAGAGATGACCAATTCACCCATAACACAGTATCAAGTCATTGTTCTACAGAAATTAACAGGCGATGTCCTTCAGAAACTTGCTTTAATATTACAAATACATACTTGTGCAAAAGACAACAAACTTAAATACAGAGTTGACAAAGTTTATTGTCACATCCTGAAATTTTGCAGCGAAGTTTGGTTGTGTATCCGACTTGTTGTATATAGCCATGTATTATTACAAGACATTTAGATACATGAAAGCATTGACTATTTTAGAGGTGATAAAAATAAAGCTATCGCAGCCCTATGTGATTCACAATTTCGAGGTCAATGCAGAAAAGTATCTTGAGTCCCTAAAAGGTCAACCCTGGTCCACAATTGCAAAGATGAGAGAAGCCGTTGCATGGAATATCAGTCTTAGCAATGAAATGCAATATATCAGTGAACTGATACCAGAACAAATATCTGGTCTACAGCACGGTTCAGCTTTTTTATTTCTTCCAACCTCAGTGCTGTTATACATGCTGGAAATCTTCTGCTACAGATGCCAAGACACAATATGAGCATAAACAGCTATGAATGAATTACAAACATTAGTTCATTATGATGAAAGGCAGTTCATACCTTTAGGTATCGTTAACATAGCATGGCATATTTTGGGGATGTGTCAACAGATGACAGGGAACGTTCAGGATTCTCTATACTCATACCAGCAATCTCTCAGAGAAGATCAACTTCACAGTATACACACTGCCACGGAAATGAGAATACAAGCACTCTGACAATGGAATCATAAAATAAGTTAAATACAAAACACTTGTAAAAGAATTTTGTCTGAAAGAGTTTATACACAATGTTGTTCCTATTTTTTTTTTTTTTGACTTCTGTAGCATGTAATATTGTAAAACATTGTAATATTGCTGTTGTTAGACAGATGTCCCCTCTCCTAATGAAATGTTTAATTTTATAACATTTAAAAATTAAATAAGTTGTTTATTGTGATATCGTATGTAATTAAACACCCGCTTTAAAAGCGTTTACCCGTCCGCCCGACCGTCTGTCTGTACGTACGTCTGTTTCATTTTCGGGTACCCATCTCTTATCCCCAACTCTTCTTAAACAATTGAATGATATTTGTTGAGAATTTCAGAGAATCTTTATCACATTATGCCATTGTGCCACATCCTATTTTCCTTTTTGATCCGACACATATTTTGTGTTTATCCATAGCATAACATATACACTGCCATTATATTCAGGAGGTATCATTTAGTGAGCTCATCACTCACAGTACGCAGCTAGATTAAGGCCGCCCATAGAAAATATGCCTTAAAATATTCCGAAAAAATCAATATAATGCTGATATTGTTTTATTAGCATGAGTTTTAATTTAATGGAAATTATACTAATGCAAATGTATGTATGGGGACTCAACCGAGTTCGGCCAAAGCGACTTCAAGCACATCAGCTGTTTGTAACGTGACATGTTTAAAATTAGAAAAAATATGTACGGATACAAAGATCGTAAAAGTTCAACAATATACGGATAATTTTTCACTATGAAATTGATTGTCTTTTCTTTTAGACAAATTTCTTAACCCGAAAAGTGCTGGGAGCAACTTCTCAATGCCCTGGATTTATATAAAATTTAGCCGACTTTTGATAAACTATGCGCATTTACTCTATACGCATTGAAGAAATGTAAAATTACGGAAAAAATCAACAGCACACAACTTGCTCCCAGCACTTTTCTAAATAGTAGGGACAGTAGCGACATGCGTATAACATATTATAATTTATAATCAAGTGTATATCGTTGAACTTTTGAGTTATTGGAGGGGCTGTACCTGTGATTGTAGTACGTCTCTGTATAAATGTGCATGACTGCGGCTTTATAAGGGACCTAATAGTTATCAATTAAATAAGACTGTAAACTATTGATTAAAGCATTTAAAAATATGAATCAGTTTTAGTCACATCAGGCTTATTTAGTTTTAATTTTCATATTTTAATTTTAAAAGCTTGATCTGCGTCTCAAGTACAGAGAAACTGCGTGTCAAACTAGCCTGTGACGTCATATCTGTTAGTACAGCGAGATCAAGTTGGCTTGGATTTTACAATCAGATAGTGTTGTAATTACAAGATAAGTTACACATTGATTTATATTTACAATATTTATGAGTAATCAAAGTATGTAAGAATATATGAAAAAGAAAATTATTATTTATTCGCCGAGATTCATTTGTAGAACTTCACCGTGACATCATAATCGAATTCCCGAGGCTCTGCATACACAGATCTACCTTTGGGTAGCCCTTAACCTAGTTGCGTACCTCTAGTTTCCATTGCTTTGAAAAGGAAGAAACATAATAATATTAAATTGAAAGTAATAATTTTTGCTCACTATGTTAGTCTTCAAGATGAACAACCTAATAATATATTACTTGTTGTTATACCTTTAAAAATTTGTTCCTATGCAAATCTATACCAAAAAAGGTCTAACATATTTAATGTTTTGCTGAGCGGGCATAAAAAATCGATGTTGGACCGCTGAGTGAGATGTTGGAAAGCTTACGTCATAAAATGGGCGGAGCTCAATCTCATTTTCATTCGCTGGTGTTAAACAGTGACAGACCTATGTTACATCACGGAATACAGTACAAAATACATGTATGTCATACAAAGTAAAACAAGAAAACATTGATGAAATCAATTGTTGCCCGGGAAATATATAAAGTAAGCAATGAAAGTGAGTCTTGATCAACATTTACCGCTTCGATATGTGTAAAAAGGCATGCGTCTAATTGATGGAGACGATAGTCGTAAATATTTCTAAAAACTTGTAGTCGGATAAAATTCAATGAAAAACTACACCATTTTAAACTTGATCAATTCCTCAAGTAAATGTTGGCTGCATAAAATATATATTGAAGTTAGACACACGCATCATTTATATTTAAAAATGTATTAATTTTCAATTTTAAAATATAAAACACGAACTGTGCAGAGTACGTTTTTATCCGAGAAGTAAAATTCAATGTTCTAAAAAAAGGGACTTGTCGTTGTTTCGATAGTAAATGATAAGTAACTTAATATATTAAATATGAAAAAACATATATTTTTACAGATTCACTTTATGGAAGTAAATATATTATGTATCTTGTAATTTATATACGGAAAGAACATTTTGATTAACAATCTTTTCAAAAGGTTTAGAAAACCTTTAATTTTATATAACTACTCCAACTCCAATCCCCATACACCAACACTAAAACTTATATGTATAGAGCAGCCCGGTCCTCCGGGCTGCAATAAAAAAAAAGATAT
>NW_026937739.1:0-8105 GCF_032062105.1 Saccostrea cuccullata
AAATGCGTCATCATCAACATCACCAAGCCAGTCAACAAAGCTTCTCCAGTCCCCTCCCTCTTAATTTTCACGAGACAAGCCGAAAACACCTCATTAGCACGACTAAATTCTTCATTGTTAACAATGTCAGTGTCATTTGATTTCCTGAACGACTTCTGAAGACCAAACCTCAAGGATCATCGAAGACTTCCCGTACATTAATCCATCTTAAATTGTTTTCGAACCCCACAGTAGAATTTGCGAAGAACATTGCAGATCTCTACATTTGTCTTTAAGCGTAATTCCGAGAGAGAAGTATCACATGTATATTATTAATACTAAAAATTCGTTTAAAATGTTTTCAGCTGATCTTATTACGTTTTCAATTCCACTCTCCTCTGTATTCGAAAACCTACTGTGTGACGCCATCTTTGTAGCAAACGACAACTCTTGCACTAAACTTCGGTTATTTCCGTGTCGCCGAAATTGAACGAACATTACCTGTGACGTAACAGTGACGTTACGGTCTAAAAATTTTTATGTAGGACCGGTCAACAGTGAAATTGTTAGACCGATGTAATGAACATTTCTTTTGTTGGACTTTATATTAGTAATAAATATATAGAATGGTATTTATAAGGGTATAACAATTGATTTTATAGACTCCCAGTTCAAAATTCATGTGTAAATGCCAATTAAAGATATAAATTTTTGTAAATCCAGTATTTTGCAGAAACTTATTATATTATAGAAAGGTATAAACTGAAACGAAAATTTTCTGTTTACCATGTCTCCACGTGCTACATACAGTCACTTCCTAGCCACATTTCCGTGAATAATTTACCTTATCTCGCTGTAGTCTCGCTAAATCCCGCCAGAGCTACTATCTGAGCTACTTTTAATTCGTCGGCTTTTATAATCTGCGGAACACCGAAAAATATATATACTAGTATACAACGAAAGCACGTGCGTTTTAGCAAGAAGTATTTCTCTTTTACTTTATTTTCATATCGATCACCGGACACTGTATTATAATAATAACTTTATGAGTTCATCTCCTCATAGTATCTCTTCTTTCTTTTATCTCGTTAAAAGGATTTCTTTTCACGAATTGAACATATAAATATCTTTTTATAATAGCCTTAATTTTAACTGTGCAAACAAAATGCACTTTAAGGTCAGACGACACGTTCCTCAAAAATATATAATTTTTCCTAAGAATTTGTCATTGAAGTAAAGGTACATAAACAAGTTTCCTCACAAGAAATTAGGGTACCTTACCAGGCCTTTAGCCAAGATACCATAGGGTTATATTTCTTATATAGCCGCTATGGGAAATCTTCAAAATGGCCTATAACACAATTTTTGGCGTACTTATATTTAAATACATTTTGAAAATAATGCAGAAATCAGAAGAGAACAATTTTTCATATAATACCTAGAGATACAAAACATATATTTGAGGAACGTGTCGTCTGACCTTAAGTTGCCGGTTTAGTGTACTTTTAATCTAACAATATTCTCAAATTTCTTTAAAATTTTTTCAAAACTAAATTTAAAGGAAAAAGGGGGAAAATGTACCTTATAAGTTTTAAATTATGACGATAAGCAAAACATACTGTGGAATGTACGATAAATGACTAATAATTAAAAACTTGGGGTCTACGAAGGCCATCGGAAGGGGTTTTGCGTGAGGTACTGTAGTACATGAGGGAAATACATTGTATCTCGAAAATATCATTTTTGACCCACCCACCCCTCCAAAAAAAATCATGTGCAACTTGTTCAAGGAAATAAACAGAAAGTTTTGGTGGAGCGACAGACAGACAGAACGGATCACTATGTACCCACTTAAAATATAGCATTTGGGAAGAAAACTATATGCCATGCAAATATCATGAACCAAGTTTTATATGTATTTAACTGTATATAACTAACCGGTATATACTAGTAAATCATGCAGAATATACAGGTTGTGAACAAGAACACTTACATGTAGATAATTACTTCAATTTTGAATAGAATACATACATTGTTTAGATTAACATGCATCTAAAAATGAAGAAAAAGATGACATTCTAATTCATTGAACTGGTGAATGCGGTTGCCAACAAGTATCAATTAAGGGGGTGAAGGAACATAAAGTATGTTTTTCTAATTACTCATGGTATCGTAGAGAGTTGTCTATAAATATACCGCGGCTAGAAAACGGCGATCTGTCGTTCTGAACACAGTGTAAGAGATCGGGGAGTTAGACGTGATTGATTGCATGGGGATAATTCAGCGAATTTGAAATAACACTTCATTACGGTATATGGCATTTAATCCAATACAGACTGATATTACTTGAGATATAGCGATATACCAGAGAAAAGGCTAAAGCATCCAAGCATAGAAGCCGCCTATGATACGGCGATGAGAAAGATAATCTTACAGTAGGCGATTTACACTGGTCATACCACTCAGAGGAAGGGTATCATTCTTTCGCTTCTTTTTCAACAACAGGATTTTATTTCTAACGGGAGCACTACACTGTATAAGCGAAAGGCATGGTAAGTCTTCAGTTTTCTTTTTCATTTTACATATATATGTCTTATTTTCTAAGAAATCTTTGGGGTTTTTTCTCTATGTGCGGATATCGGTTAACAGCAAGCTTGTAGTCATCACTATTGTATCCAGATGTTATGATCAGAGGATGAGTGAAAGAAAACGGCAAAGAATTTCCCCTAACTCAACATACAGTGTTACAACGCTCTAATTAACAAAGGACATTTTTTAAGCATACCTGTTGCCGAAGGTCACGTGTGTTATCAAAACATCCACCTACATAGTGTTTAAAGTATAAAATTGTACAATCATAGTAGGCGGGGTTTATCTTAAATTGTGGGCGATACATCTCATACTTGTTAAAGACAAGTAGTAAATATTATTAAATACTACACTTTACATGTGTTACAATTTCCATTCCAGTAACAAATTTTGGTTTCTTTTCTTCCATTACATGTGGCAGAAATTGGGAACAAAATTCTTACAACAGATTATTTATTATAACCCCGCTTGAAAAATGGGAGGGTATACTGCAATCGGTAGGTCCGTCCGTCCGTCCGTCTGTTACGCTTTGGGATACCCATCTCTTATAGTGGAGTGACAAGACCATCAAAAATTTGAATTTAATGTACCACCCTACCATACGGCTGATTTGTACTTTTTTGGTCAGATATACAGTATATTATCAGGCAATAATTTTTGCCCGGTCTTAGAAAATTCCATGGTCAAAATTTAAAATAAAAGGAGATCAAAGATCAATGAATGAAATCTGACCATAATATTGCACATAATTATAAAGAGAAGTTCAAGGAATTCGTGAAAATAATGTAATTTGTGTAGGAATTTTATTTATTCGGTGAATATATTGATTTCAAGGAAAAGGAACGAAAAATCGAACAAGAAAGCCCGTTTGTCTGTCTGTAAAATGAAAGGTTTATCTTGTAGTATTTTATTTAAACTTAACAGGGTTAATGCAAATGTACGTTATTCTTTACGTACAATCACGTAATATTTAGTACACAAAGTAAAGAAAAAAAAGAACAAGAACAACAACACCTATCACGCCTACCCCCACCTACCCCTAAAAAAACCGAAATATGACCATAAATTTCGCACCTTTTTAAATGTCATGTTTTTATTAAGCCTTTTTCATCTGATTCATTATTTTTTAAAGAAATTGTTCGACGCTTTTTAAAAAGCCTTTTTGGTAAAAATTCTTCTAGAGGTCATCCTTGCTCTCACACTGAATTTCGTTTCTCCGATCTCATCCAAAGGACAGACAACAGAATATTTAAAGTCTTAATATTATTCATTTATCTGTCTAAAAAGGCCAATTTTTTATCAATGAATGTTGTCTATGATTTGAAAATTTACGTTTAATTTGTTGAACTTTTGAATATGCGTTTACTCATAAATTAAGCAGGTTACATTGTAGAGATTTGGGGGTTTTGAAAGATTTTCAACAATTATTGTTGTTAAAGTTGCAATTCTTTGAAAAGGGGTGAAGAGTTAAATTAATGACGTAATACATTTCGCTAGAGCTGTAATTTCTATTCACTGGTTTTCATGTACACGTACATGTATATCTTTATTGTTAACTTTTCAAGAATATGTTTCATTTGAAAACTATGAAAGTAGAAACTTCGTAAATTCAGGTGGGTAGATAATAATTAGAACAGTGCAAAATGTTGATCACGTGGCAATATTCACATTAAATGCATGTCGTGCGTGGCTTTTTTCATCTGCTGACTGGCAACTTTATATCTTTGAATTTTAAAGAAAGGCTGATTGCCTAAATACTCAGTAGTCTCTGACATTTCATCAGAAGTCCTAAAAAATGTTAAAAACCCCTTATTGTTACTGTGGTTGGTTAAAGATAGCGTATTTAGTACTATTTCTTCTGTCTCCATTGCAATTTGTAAGCTTAATATTAGACATTTAATTCTTGAAGCAAAACTGACAATTCTTTTTCAAAAGGAAAATTATAGAAAAAGCTTTCTTATGACAGAACAAATCGTGAGTTTTCCAAGCAAAAACTTTAGTGGATTGCTTTTACGGTCCGTTTGATTCATGTCTTCCTTTCTGGTACGTCCTTTCAAAAGAAAACTTTAAGTACTGTAAGCACTGAACTGAAAATATGATACCCCCGCTCATAAAGGATTATAGTAACAGAGTTTAATTTTTGGCAGTATGTACATGTAAATGAGGAAATGCGTAAACAAAACATGTATCCCTTAGTTTGAATAATGACAAAGTCCACGTTTTTGCTGTAGAAATCACTAAATATATTTCCGAAGGAAACATGAAATAGTTTCTGTAAAGTGATGGACACTCTTGAAAGATGAAATACTAAAACCGTTTTCCTCTTTCTGTGTCATACTAATTACTTGCGTTAATCTGTATTGCTTATGAAGCAGAAAGGCAATGTCCAATCATGCAAGATACTTTGTTCAAAGAAGAATGTGAAGGGAAAGTGACATGTTTTTCCTTTACGTATTTTTTTAAATTGTAAAAAAAGGAAAATTACTTTCAAACTTGCTCATTAATTTAAATTCAAACTGAATATTAGCGTTATCTTATTAATAATAGAAGCCAATTTAATATATTTAACAATATTTTGATCGATGGAGTCTCTGTTATAGACATAATGGGATTCTATAATCCGTTTCCAGTTACACAGAACATTTTAGATCAAGTAGAATACAAGACTTAATGTGAGGATGTCTTTAAAAAGTGCGGTTTATTTGATAAGAATTCGAAATCGAAATCATTGTCTTATAAATCTTTCTAACGCTTAAGTAAACATTCGTTATTAATATTGCATGAAATAATTGTACTGAATATATTTTGTTGAAATTTACGCAGTTTCTATAACAAAACATAAGATTTTTTTAAAGGGGGGAGGACAAATAATATTCCTGATTAATTTTGCGTTGTAAAAGGTTAGATACCTGTAGCTATTCTATCACATACAAATTAGTATTTTTTTAAAATTAATCTTTGAAAAAGAATATTATCACCAAGTAAAATAAACGACTTAAATATCCCCCCCCCCCTCCTTTAACTTTCATCGCAAGTTAAAAAAAAATTTTGACTTGGGAAAACTCTACAACCGGGCGAAAATGTATGAGGAGGGATGTCTCTTTTATGAAATATAACTTTTAGCTGTAGGGTATGCCGGTCCATTAAACTCGAAAACCTAAGCATATTTTTCTAGGATTGTCACTCCACCATTATCCGCAATTCCTTTTAAACCACTGAGTGAAATTTAATGAAACTTTCACAGAATCTTTATTACATATTGTAATTGTGCACCTCCTATTTTATTTTTTGATCCGACACATATTTTGGGTTTCCCGGCTACAGCAAATCAAGGACCTTGCCATTATAATCATAAGGGAGGCGGGGGTATCATTTAGTGAGCTGATTGCTCACAGTACCTCTAGTTTCATATTACTTCAAGACAAAGTGCGACTCATAAATGCATGTATATTTTGGTTATAACGCAGTGTTTGATTGGATTAAAAAAACTACTTTATATCGTATAAATTGGGTTGGCTAATTCACAGTGGTGTTGTACGAGGGGCGTTCAATAAATAATGTCATTGGGGCTCGGAAAGAAACAAAAAACGCTTTTCTATGAATAAGTCTTAATGATTTAACTAAAATTCTCTCTTTTAATTAAAACACATGTCCGTAATATTTTTATTCAATTTCTAATTGTTTTTAGAACACATTTTTGAGTATGACCCTTCGTATACTGGAATATGGCAGATCCTATGATTTGCTGTACTTGTTTTTTTCTTTCTGATAGATGTTTTTCTAATTTTGGGAAATGAAACAAGTCAAAGGTTGAAAGATCTGGCAAATTTTATTGCTGTGACAAAACAATTTTTTCTGTTTATCCCCAAAACTCCTTTACTCTTCATGGTCTGTGGGTTTGGACGCCGTCTTGAAGAAATTTAATGTAGTGAATTCCTCACTCTCTTTCCTTTCTCTCTTAAACCTTTGATTTTTTTTGCAAAAAATTGTTTTCTAGACTCCTCCAGATATTGAACTTCCTCCCCGAATATGAATTTGAACAACAAGACCACTAATATTTAAGAAAATAGCATATAAAACTGTTTTTGTGTTCTTGCAATTCTTTGCTCTTCTAAGTCCTTTATATTTTTGTCAAGTGCATCTTAATGTAAATTTGTTTTGAGGGTTCAAAGCAAAATGGATTCAAGTTTCATTATCTGTTTGAATTTCAGATAAACGTGGATAAGTACAATTTTTGATATAAAAAAAAATTGTGTAGATATTCCTACACGCTGTCGTTTTCACTCATTTTTCAAAATATAGGGTGACCTTTGAGTATTTTTTTGCTATCAAATGTTTCTTTGAAACGGTGTGAACTACCCCTAAAATGATTTCTATCAATTTTGCTATGTGTCTTAAATTCAATAAAACATAATCAGTGAAAATTTGTTGAATTTTCGCAAATATATATTGGTTGTTGTAAGTCCTTGTTGCCGAGGACGGTACCCATTTTTGATGCCCATTATATAATCTATGTTTATTGAAATCCACCTGTTCACGTGTCTATAAAACAGACATTGGTTGCTGTAAATTTCACTATTTCAGTTAATATATTTTTGGGATATTAACAAGTTTTTACAGCTGCCTTAATGAAGCGTTTAATTTTACTCTAGTTTACTGATTCTTGACCATTCATTTTTAATGCAGTGTCTCGAATAGCCCCTGTTTTCCAGCTTCCCACAATGAAATTATGCGATTAAAAGTGGTCACATAAACTGTAATCAATTCATTAAAGATTCAATAATGAGAGAAAGTCAAGCTTAATGGTTTATGATTTCTATGTTGTATGTCATCGAGCTAATGACATTATTTATTGAACGTCCCTCGTATAAATAAATATATATAAATCCGGCTGACATTACATTTAAATTTTGTACATTTTACAGTAATTTATAAAGGCAGTAATCTTGTTGTTTTACACTAAATGAATGGTTTTTAAATTATAAGAAACGGATTCCATAATATTTCAGGTGCAGGTTTTTGGGTTTTGAATTTCGATTTTCTGAGGGTCAAAAATGCGGGGAAAATAGGACCTAAAATACCATGTTTTAAATTTTATGACAAACAAAAAAACCTAGAATTTGATGAAAAAAAACCTAGAATTTGATGAAAAATGTCATC
The DNA here is from genome assembly GCF_032062105.1 of Saccostrea cuccullata. Lineage (NCBI taxonomy): Eukaryota > Metazoa > Mollusca > Bivalvia > Ostreida > Ostreidae > Saccostrea > Saccostrea cuccullata. The sequence goes on from NW_026937739.1 coordinate 7,729, forward strand.
TTCGCTGGCCAAGTGTTTCCGATCCGAAATCGTTGTAGAGTAGATCCCTTGGCTAGCGAAGATGGAAAAATGTAAGCCATTAATATCTTTTCTTCGTATTTGATGAAATATACGGAAGTTATTATAGATAATGAAGATTTGCATGCGTGATGCCATTGGTGATGATACTAAGACGGTAAAGGGTGAAGAAAATTTGTCTGCGTTTTGCTTGATCTACGAGAAAAGGAAAGATTGCTTATTAATAACTTTTCGTTCATTTTCTTATTAAAACATCCCAGTTTTCACCATAATAAATCAAAGTTCCAAAGTTTTCACCATAGTAAATCAAAGTTCCAAAGTTTTCAACATAGTAAATTGAAGTTCCAAAGTTATTATAC
>NW_026937740.1:0-8229 GCF_032062105.1 Saccostrea cuccullata
TTTTTTTATTAGAAGGCCCCCAAAATGATCAACTTACAAGATTTGGTGATTCTAAACCTCTCGGTGTCTGAAATAATGGGATTAAATGTTTTAGAAAAGATTAGCCATAAAGTTCAAAAAGTAGGTCACGATGACCTACTTTTAAGTTGTTGTTGTTTGTGAACCCAAGATGCACCAATTGACAAAGTGTTATGATCATAGGCCTTAAAGTGTCCAAAATATGCCTCCAAATCAATTTGAAAACAAAAGCCCGTAAAATTTAAAAAGTAGGTCACCATGACCTACTTTTGCATTAACATGATGTCAGGTCCTGAGATGCATCAACTTACAAGATTTGATGATCCTAGTCTTTATAGTTAGCAAAATATCAATGTTTTTAATAAGTGTAAATTTTGGTCAACTTTGAAGTGACCTTGAGACCACGCCCTTTGCCCCAGGGTCATGCCTTGAACAATTTTTAATCTTCAACATATCCCGACCCTTGTATGTAAGTTTGGTGAAAATCTGCCAGGTGGTTCTGGAGAAGAAGATTTTTTAGCAACCAGTACTTTTTGTTTTCTTTTCATGATTATCTCCCCTTGTTTTAGGGTCCCACCCCTAGTTTTAGTACAAATGGTAGCCCTTCGGCCAAGGATACCCTGTGACAAATTTGATAATAATTGGCCAAGGGGTTCTTGAGTTATGGCCAATATTCTAAAAAGTTAACGCACACCGCACGACGCACACCGCACAAATGGCCATAGCATTAGCTCTTTGAGCCTTTGGCTCAGAAGAGCTAATAATTATCTATTATTTTACTTGCCTTCTAAAATACATTTTTTAAAGTCTTTACACCCATATTGTCACTCTACACGATCCGTTGTGGGATCCTTATCCCGATATACATGTATTTTGAAATTCATAATATTTAAATATCAGTTTGTGTGGGTACTGAATATTATACAGTTTCAAAGAACAGTATTATGAGGTTATAAACATATAAAGTTGTTAATTATCAACAACTGCCAGTCAAGATTCAAAAGTCTTAAGTTAAAATAAATTGTCCGGGTATTTTGTGTAAAGTAGGTTAAAGGTCAAGGTCAAGTGAATTGTTACCCTGGTATATTTCATTATGTTTTATGAAGATCAGTTCATATGCTAAATAGCATAGATTCTGAATTACCCCTTAAATGTCATAAATATGAGGGGTTTTTGAAAAATAATGAATATATATCTATTCCCTTTATTTTATTAAACGAAAATATCACAGAAACAGCTTATCACAGTCCTTCAAAATTTTCTCCTTTAACTTATCAGTCTTTGAAGCCGATTTAGGGACACCCTTTAGACACTGGTATAGCGCACTTCCTTACAGCCTGGCATCTTTCGAAACATCGTCCTTTTCAGGCATCCTTGATGAGTGGATTCAGCCCAAAGTCCCAAGGGGATAGGTCAGGACTACATGGAGGATGTGGTAAAGTTTTAATGTTCATCTCTGCCAAACATTCGGTAACAATTGAGGCTTTGTGGGCTGGTGCATTGTCATGAAGCAATTGTATGCCATGTGTTCCAGTGCGAGGCCAGGTTTCTTCATAATGTGACACAACTAACAATCGAGGCTTTGTGGGCTGGTGCATTGTCATGAAGCAATTGTATGCCATGTGTTCCAGTGCGAGGCCAGGTCTCTTCATAATGTGACACAACTTTGGTCGATACTTTTTCTTTGTAGAATTTAGCAGTGACAATGGTAGACTCTGGGACAGGAATTCGTACAACGGGTCCCTTCGAATTAAAGAAAATAGTATAAATAACTTTCCACACTGTGCGGTTACCCCGTGCAATTTGTGGTCTATCCTTGGTGTCAATCACCCAAACTTATTATTTTGTTTTATTTCTGGTTCCAAAAGAAAATCCATGTTTCGTCACCAGTGACAATTTCGTTTAAACGCCTGAAATCACAATGTTTATATTTTTCTAATAATTTCTACAAATTTCTACCCGTACCCTCATCTGTCAGAATATGGGGGACCCATCGAGCACAAACCTTTCTCAACATTAGTCTGTGTTTTAATATTTCAAATACTGCTGACGAATTGATCCCAGTGAAAGATGAAATGTAATTAATGATGTATCTTGCATCAGTTTCAATGATCTGTTTCACAGTGTCAATATCAGTTTTGGTGATGGCATATGCAGGTCTTCCACTACAAGGGTCATCTGCAAGTGTCTGCTGACCGTCTTGAAATCGACAAACCCATCTCAGAACAGTTGGATAGGAGAGTGCAGAAGGTCCATAAACTTTGTTCATATCAGCTTTAATTTCTGTCAGGTTATAACCGAGAAGCGCCCTTGCTTTACAGTATGCCCTTTGCTCTATATGATTAGGAACCTCGCTTGCCATGGTTTCGCGCTACAGTGTCGCAAACGTTGTTTATGTCACATGTCAAGAACTCAGGTTTGTGTTATTTCGAAAATTTGATTTATTTACCGTAAAATCCCGTGTATAGAGCGCAATGTTGTAAAATTCTTAAAAACGCAACATTTTCATCTATGTACGACTTGTTTCATACCAACGATAGCCGTATTCCGCCATATTTCTTTCAGATGCCTTGTCTCATTGTAACGATGTATACCCCAATGCGCTCGTTACAGTTCAATGATTTTTTGGTTTGGGTATCGACTTGTGCACATCTCCGATGGTAAAGCACATATGAGATCACATAAGGAAATCAAGACATTTCAAAACCACAATAAACAAAATAATAATCATATTTCTGAATAATTATTGATTTGAATCAAAAGAAAAAAAATGCAAGTTTGGTGAGAAATTTAGATGCACGAGTACGTATTTTTACAGTGCGACAATTTATGCAGAATAAACTTGAAATAAAAAGCAGTAAAATCTGCAACACATTTTGAAATCATTATTATTTGAATGGCGCAAAACAACCAACGTCTTTGATTTGCAGCCCCTATGCAATTGGTGCATATCGAGAAAACCCCTCGAACGCTGTAAACGTACCCATATCTGGTAAAAAGGTTACTGCATCGGTTCGAAGATGTGCACAAGTCAAGTGATATACACCCTGAATTCCATTTATTGAAATATGCATCACAAAAAAGAAATCAACTCCGTAAAAGCTCAATAGTAAACACACTGTCATTACTCCGTACAGACAAGCACGTCGATACACCTAGTCCGTGCTAATCAGATTTTGGTCAGGGAAAATATCACAAGTGGAAAGAGAAGTTATTTGGTATTTGCGCGGCTGAAGGGGGGGGGGGGGTTATAACTGCTGTTCAGAAGCTATAATTGTGAATTGTCTATCTACATGTAGTTCTAATATACATTATATACAAAGTCATGTATATAGTCTGCAGTTGGTTTGCGTCGCAAAATTCATTTGTCAATTATAACTGATAATTGTAGTACTAATCTCAAATCTAAACCAAGTAATTTGATGTACGGCAATTATTTACTTCAAATCTTAAAAGCAAATAACCAGAATAAAATTTTTTTATGTGTACATAGATCTATACGTTCTTTAACACACAAACACACGAAGAAATGCCATCCCCTGTTCAGATTGACATTTAATCATTTGATTTTTTAGGGGGGGGGGGGGGGCGTGCAAAAATAATTGACATGACCGTTATCTAAATATTCTTGGAAGACGGACATCTCTGCCGAATTCAATTTTGAAAAATTTATTTTAAATGTGTCACTCCGACCACAATGTATGTGCATTTTGAGGTATGTATAAATGTTTTATAATTACGGTGTTATAGAGAGGCTTTCGAGATTTCAGTATCCTTGTCTGATAGTCTATCTACTTTTTTTATATTTAAAAATAATTTCTGTAGGAGTATTTGGGAGATAATTCTAAAAGCTAAGGTAGGAAGTCTTGACACTGGTTGAATACGAATAATTTTATTTACTAATTGTATATTGAACTAACTCTCTCTCTCTCTCTCTCTCTCTCTCTCTCTCTCTCTCTAACTCTGTAACCATCTCTTAGGGCAATAATAAATATAAGATCCTACGCACTTTGTGCCGTCCATTTATTAATCCTTAAGACAGATCAAGGGTTTTTAAACTAGAGATATTGTGAGCAATGAGCTCACTAAATGATACCTCCGCCGCCCATATGGTTATAAGAGGATTTGCAGATAGGAGATGGGTACCCTAAAGCGTAGCAGACCTACGGACGGACATAACTATTACTATATACCCTCCCACTTTTCAATAAACGTGAAATATACATCACAGGAATGGGTACATCGGGAACTTTCTCAAATACCTTCTCAAACGCTTTGGCGTCGGAAGCAAATTGAAAGTGGGGGGGGGGGGCTAAGTGCAAAGAAATTTTTTTATACATTCAAAAAATCTGACAAGCTTAAAAAAGGGGGGGAAATGTCCTTTTCCTAAACACAAATCTCCTATTTCGTGTGGGGGAAAGGGGGGTGGGGTGGGTTCGAACTTCAGTAACAATTTTTTTCTCCAAACACCAACACTTTCCTCTTTTTTAACTTATACTGCGACTTGTCTGTGAAAAGCGGGGGGGGGGGGGAGGGGGAGGCTAAACCTACGCAGCAATATTCAATGTCTATATTAAGTATATATTTGTAAAAAGAAAAAAAAGCTCCCCCCCCCCGGTTCCGACACTTCAATGCTGAACCTGGACAACAAACAAGAGAATTTTTAAAAAGCTAATTGTAGGTAGAATGTGGAATTCTCACGGGGGGTTTCCTCTCTCTTTTTATCTGTTTTTTCTAGTAATCATTAATTATTTATGTCTAGAAATTTAATTAACATTAAATTATCATTTCATTATCATTGTACCACAGAATCAAACTCGTTTATTATACCCCTTGCAACAAGTTGCGTGAGGTATAATGTTTTGGACCCATCAGTCAGCCCTTTTTTTGGGGGGGGGGAGGGGCAGCGCAACTTCTTATAAACTAATGCACAGAGTTTTGTTGAACTATGCTGATATTCATAGGAGTCAATGTGTCTGTATTTGTACATCACCAGGAAATTCCGAAATCTTTATTTTTTCGGGAATTTCCGCACTTTTACATTTAGATTTTGGCCATATCTTGAATATAAAGATGAGCAGTTTGTCAGCACAATTCCTCATAAACCGGTGCATACAATTTCGTCAAACTTAGCAGATAATTAGAACACAATGTGTATAGATGTGCATATTACAAGGAAATTACGATTCCTTTATTTTTTCTGTGAATTTCAGCACTTCGACTTTTGTGGGAGCGTGGGGTATGTGAATTTACTCACTTTTTCTTTCATTGTGCATAAAATTATAAATAACTTTAAATCAAATTATATTAGGTCTAATAAAGCCAATACACAGTATTTATTTGATTATATTTGATCATAAAGAAATCCGATCTGTTTCAGACGTTTTTCTTAAAATGTTTTTATGAGAGTGTTATGCATGTACTATCCCCCCCCCCTTTCACAGGAAAATATCTTCACATCTTCAAAAGTTGAATTATTCGTAATAATGCATGCTTTATTATAAATTTGATGAAGTTAAACAATGTTTTAAAAAATTTTATTTACACCATTTACAGACAAGAGTTATGTTTATTCTTGAAAAAAAAAAATTATTTGCATTTTCTTCAGTCAACCCCACGGCGCTTTCAACCTTTGATATTTTCCCTGACCAAATAAAATGATCGGCATGCACCACGTGTGTCCAAGCAGTTTTTTACTGTTGAGTTAGCAATGGATTACATGATTTCTGAGATGCATTTTTCAATAAAAGTAAAATAGGATAATTCTTTCGACATGTGCACATCCCTGTAACGATAGCAGTATTCAGGTAAATATTTCTATCACTGCGTTTGACGCGTTTTCTCGACTGACCTGCATGGAATTTTTGCTCTACTTGAATATTTTCCGTGTAAGTGTATTTTCTATATTGCAGCAAATGCATTCAAAAATAATTTAATTCTCGGTATAGTTCTAGTTTTTGTTGAATTTTTACTTTTCAACCATGTATTGCATGGTCAGTTTATGGACTTCTTAAAACTATGCTATCGGAGATGTGCACATTCTTATAAACTAATGCACAGAGTTTTGTTGAACTATGCTGATATTCATAGGAGTCAATGTGTCTGTATTTGTACATCACCAGGAAATTCCGAAATCTTTATTTTTTCGGGAATTTCCGCACTTTTACATTTAGATTTTGGCCATATCTTGAATATAAAGATGAGCAGTTTGTCAGCACAATTCCTCATAAACCGGTGCATACAATTTCGTCAAACTTAGCAGATAATTAGAACACAAGTGTATAGATGTGCATATTACAAGGAAATTACGATTCCTTTATTTTTTCTGTGAATTTCAGCACTTCGACTTTTGTGGGAGCGTGGGGTATGTGAATTTACTCACTTTTTCTTTCATTGTGCATAAAATTATAAATAACTTTAAATCAAATTATATTAGGTCTAATAAAGCCAATACACAGTATTTATTTGATTATATTTGATCATAAAGAAATCCGATCTGTTTCAGACGTTTTTCTTAAAATGTTTTTATGAGAGTGTTATGCATGTTCTATCCCCCCCCCCTTTCACAGGAAAATATCTTCATATCTTCAAAAGTTGAATGATTCGTAATAATGCATGCTTTATTATAAATTTGATGAAGTTAAACAATGTTTTAAAAAATTTTATTTACACCATTTACAGACAAGAGTTATGTTTATTCTTGAAAAAAAAATTATTTGCATTTTCTTCAGTCAACCCCACGGCGCTTTCAACCTTTGATATTTTCCCTGACCAAATAAAATGATCGGCATGCACCACGTGTGTCCAAGCAGTTTTTTACTGTTGAGTTAGCAATGGATTACATGATTTCTGAGATGCATTTTTCAATAAAAGTAAAATAGGATAATTCTTTCGACATGTGCACATCCCTGTAACGATAGCAGTATTCAGGTAAATATTTCTATCACTGCGTTTGACGCGTTTTCTCGACTGACCTGCATGGAATTTTTGCTCTACTTGAATATTTTCCGTGTAAGTGTATTTTCTATATTGCAGCAAATGCATTCAAAAATAATTTAATTCTCGGTATAGTTCTAGTTTTTGTTGAATTTTTACTTTTCAACCATGTATTGCATGGTCAGTTTATGGACTTCTTAAAACTATGCTATCGGAGATGTGCACATGTCGACAGCCAGGATAGAAAATCACTCAAGTGAAACAGTTCTAAAAGGCTATATATAGCAGGTACAGGTGGCCAAAAATGTTCGATTTAATATGGCGGAATCGAAGAAATATGGCGGACAAAGGCGTACAGGAATGTAGTAAGTCGTACAAAGATGAAAAATGATGCCTTTTTAAGAGTTCATGTCAGCTTTAAAAAAATAAAAATAAGTTATAGAATTGAGAATAATTCAGAAAACACCAAAAAGATTATAGCTGTTGACTCATTTATAGGTATTAATTAAATACATCTATGTCTTAAGCGACATGCATTTTGTTGATGATACAAGCGACGGTAGTTCAAAATGGCAGAATATGCAATGGAAATAAAATATAAACAAAGATCGTTTTTCATCGGAATTTTATTTTTGAAACGGTTTTCTTTCTTTCAACACTAAGAGTATATGTTTATTTCTACAACAGGTAGGGCTTACGTATATAACTCTCTGAAATTAGATTAACTTTGACGTAATTGGTTACAAAGGATAATCAATTCAAATGGATCAGGAAAATGGTCCTCGGCACTGAGAATGTGACCTGAAAAAAGGGGGTTGAATTTTGTTCCTATGTATTGAGCGCATTCCTACTTTTGAACAATTATCTGACAAAAAAAATTGCGTCCAATACAAGGGATTTTACGGTACATTTTGTAGAAATGAATTTCTTTACGTTTTTGAGTTTCGTATTACGGAAATGTCCGATCTATTCATAGTAATTTTTGCATGCACAAGTGATTTGGCGCTTACTATAAATAGTGTTCCAGGCGTGTTTTTGGTCATTGCGAAGTTCGTTACAAGATTTCAAGGACATACATTATAGTGTCCAGGATAAGAATATGTGCGATTCGGAGAAAAATGATTCACAGAACAATGTCCACAATCCGATAACTTTAGAACCAAGGAATTCCGAGGATAGAGTTTTTGATGCCACAGACGCAGTTAGACTTTTCAACCGGCGTATTGAAACCGCATTAGAGAAACAAAAGTGCCATTGTATCAGAAATACAAGAAA
>NW_026937741.1:0-8227 GCF_032062105.1 Saccostrea cuccullata
GATATCTGATAATTGGTAGAACATTCGCCGTATCTTCGACAAAAACGGAAGACGCTCAATATTTTATTACGAATAAACGAAAATGAAGTGCCCCCTAACATTGAACGACGCATTTATTTGATGGCAGTATCCATTCATTTTCTTCCTGTATATTGTCATTCTCTGAACTCGGAATTTTTGTTAATTATCCGTTGAAATGAGAAATTCTTAACAGTTGCTGTTGGTTCTTTTTGCAGTTTGCATTAAAAAAAATATCTTAAAATATCGCCAGAAAAGACATTTGGACCGAAATAAACATCAAATATATATTACAAGCTAATTCCATGTAGTCCCCACAAGTAGAAGCTCTAGAAATTGTAATGGAAAAGGGGCCATAAGAAAATATGCCGTTTCGGAGTTTATTTGAAAAATTTGTTAATCTAGTATAGATGTATAAGCAATAAGTATAGATTTATAAACAACTTTCGACAAATATATGTTTCTTGTTATCATGTATTATTTTATTTTTCTTCATCTTCAAATAGGTGGCAGCTAAGGTAATTTTCGTAACCGGGAGGACAGAGACACAGGCACTATACTCATAACGTCAACGCCGATCAGAAGACCAAGATCTGAAGACACAACGCCTGTCACCAATACCAACAGCAAAACTAACACCAACGTCACCTCAGCTAATGCTCCAGGGGCTACAAACACTGCAACTACACCATCAACCCCATCAATAACATCCCCAATCATCACCCCAGGCACGAACACCTCAGCAGCACTAACGCCACCCATGTTGGCAGGCCACCCAAGCACGCCGTAAGACACAACAGATAACACTGTATACCTGAGAACCATCACAAACCAGCTAAAAAGCCTGCAAAATACGGTGAACACAATCAGCCAGGATTTGCGCTTTGCTCACACCAAACTTGACGCTGCCAATCGACGGATTCTGCGGCTAGAGACAATCGCAAAGGAACTAAGCGAAGCCAGACCCGAAGAACCAGTGGCTCCAGACCCGAAGAACCAGTGGCTCCAGAGACTGACGATGAAGATAGAGAAAACTTCCAAAGTCGGATTCTGGAAGATCTTCGGATCGCAGATATTATCCTGGCCAGTCTTCACCAAGAAGCAAACAACCCTGGTCATTTTGCGTGTCTTCTAATGAAGAAATTGTTCGAGGAATTGTTCGTGACGGACACCAAGGTGAAATTCGACTGGTCTGGTGGAGGATCAAAGGAAAAAAAGAAATTGGACGTCAGACGGACGGCTTTTCAGACTTATGTCGAACATTTTCACCCGGAAGTGAAAGATACAGCGATCTGGGGGGATCGGGTTGTTGCCAGATTACGAGTGCCTCCGACGCTTAAAGAAGCTGAGCAAATCCAATATTCAGGTTACAGACGACAGTAATGTGCCTTTTCAAAAAGATGCAAACTAGATACGACCACAACTTTCCGGAGCCCAAACTGTACAAGAAGAATTACCCAGACCACAAGTTCTCTGACCCCTCATCGAAATTCAAGAAGAGCAACCGAGACCACACGAACCCCTCACTGCCATTCTGTGCGCAGACGTATGATAATCAATTATATTGACAAACAGTGTCTCTTTTGAGAAAATCTAAATGGAAATAGAGGATCTACCATGATTTGTAGTTGGATATGATTTTTATCCAACAAAATATGTGTGTGTATGTGGTGTTTTGACCTTCCTTTATATTTCCTCGGTAGAATACCAGGAAAATGAGCGTTGTAGCCATATATGCATTTACCTTACTTTTTAGCTCACCTGAGCTAAAAGCTGAAGTGAGCTTTTCCGATCACCCGTCGTCTGTCCGTCTGTAAACGTTTCACATTTTCAACTTCTTCTCAAGAATAACTGGACCAGTATAAACAAACTTGGTATAAAGCATCCTTGGGTAATGGGAAATTTAAATTGCTAAAATATCCCCTTCGAAGGGGAGATAATCAAGTAAATTCAAAAATAAGGTGGTGTCATTTAAAATCGTCTTTTCAAGAACCACTTGGTCAGAAAAGCTGAAACTTATGTGGAAGTATCCTGGGGTAGTGTAGATTGTAAATTGATCAAATCAAGACCCCTGGGGGTAGGGCGGGGCCACAATAGGGAATCCAATTTTAACAATGAAGTATAAAGAAAAAAACTCTTAAACTTTTCTTCTCAAGAACCACTGGGCCAGAAAAGCTGAAACTTATGAAAGCTTCCTTTGGTAGTGTAGATTCAAAATTGTTCAAATCATGACCACCGGGGTAGGAACGGGGCCACAATAGGGAATCCGGGTCTTGCAGAAAAATATATAGTAAACAATCTTAAAATTCTTCTCAAGAACCACTGGGCAAGAAAAGCTGAAAGTTATGGAAGCATCCTTGGGTAGAGAAGAATCTGATTTGTTCGAATCATGACCCTTTGGGATTGGGCAATGTCAAGATAGGTATTACAAAGGAGGAAATCTGTTATAACAGAATGGTCAAAGTTACTCAGGCATTATGTGGCCCATAGGCCTCTTGTTTATTAATACCTGAACCGTATTTGGTTACAATGTAATGATGATTTTTTTAATTGTCGAGCTAAACTGTAAACAAGGGGAAACTCGAATACCTGCATCAACGTCTGCGTCATTCAGAAGAGCTTGATTTTGGCTGGCGCTTAAGGCTATGTATGCTAATGATGTTGTTGTGGCAAGACCAAAGGGAATGGCAAACCAACAAAGACCACCCGCTAAAATTCCGATTACACCTTGTTTTGGTTTGGCAGCAACACTACTCTGCCAGTAGGACTGGTCTACGAAAATTGTCCCAAAATTTCCTAAAACGAACACGGGTATAAAATTAGAAATGTTTCATGTAATATAACTTTATCAAAAAATGATGGGATCATACATGTATTCCTTTGTTAAATTTCGAAGATGTATAATTTAATATATCCCATACCCACAATGTTAATAATTCCAAACATAAGGCCTTGTTTAGACTGAATGGTGAGAAAGCTGTTCTGATAATTATCATCTGGTCCTTTGCTACACGAGACTAGGGCGTACACCTTTTCAACTTTACCTTTAAAGTACAAAAGCAATGAATTGAAAAATTATCTCAACATCATAGTATAATTCACCGACTTTGTTAAAACATTTTCTATTTTAGTCTGCTCTGTTTTTGTTCTAATCTTAATCCACTTTAATCATTTTATAGCTCTAAATACATTTATTCATGTCTTTAAAGTGATAACAAGCGACGACTTTAGGGTTATGTAGTATTAATCAATACCCAATGAGCCTGTACTCTTTTCGTTATTGAACACATTCATGACAAAGACCATTATGAGGATGTAGATAATTCCAGTGTTGAAGTACGATACATAAAAAGTTCCACCGAGTCCACCTATGAAAGAATACGCCCCGATAACAGCAGTCACAAGAAGAGTGGCGTATTCCACGCTAATGTCCTGAACAAGGCTCTTCATTACCGCAGCGCCCCCTGCAAAATGATGAAAAACAAATAGATGTTTTAATATTGCAACAGTCCACCCTTTGAGAGGAAAAATATAGAATTTGGAGCATAAAAAATTCATGCTTATAGAAAGGGCATTTTGTAACCTTTTCAAGTGCGAGATGTAACAATTTGTTTATTCTTGCTGATTGTGTGTTTGATAATATCTGCACCCAAGTCAGTAGGGTTATCACTTGAATTATATTTAACTGAACGAGTTTCAGAATGATGAGGGGGTGGGGGGAAGCATTAAGAAGGACGAGAGGGGCCATAGGGAGTTATTTATAAAATTTAATTTTAAAAACTACAAAGCGTCTTGTTATATTATACACACATAATTAAAATTTACACTTGACCTTTTGACCTCGTATAATATTTTATTAAGGCCATAGGGAGTTGTGGTATAAAATATTGCAAAAGCTCACAAGATATGTGTGTCGGCGTGGACAATGAAAGCTCCAGTTTCCAACTGAAGATCATGTATTAAACAACCAATTTATAAAAATGATCAAAATAAACAATTACAATAAAGAGTTACTAATAAGAAAGAGAAGGATATAACTTTTTTCATAATTAAAAGTTACATTGCATCCACATAATGTTAAAATTTTTGAAAAGTACTTGTATATCAAACTTCAAGGTCATTGTCAAGGTCAAAATCATAATTATGATAATTTTAAGCAACTCACAGGTAATGTACATGTGAATATAAGCCCTGTCTCTTATCACTCAAAAATCTAAGGTTAATGTTTTTGTCACACGGACACAATGAATTTAACGTCCCCTCGCTTTGGAAAGCAACACACATAATAAAAGTTTTACTATTGTGACCTTTTGAACAGTACACTTAGAGTTTTTCTAGAGATTCCTGTCAACTATTATATAAGTGTTTATTCCCATATTCGTGGTGGTATTGTTTTGTAAAATGTTTGTTTTATATATGCCACTTCTAAGGCATAGATTAAAAGAGAGAGGAAAAATATATACAAATTCGATATTTAAGATTCAATCTTTGGATTTGGGACCCACGAGAGAGAGATAGAGAGAATGTTACAATTAAGAATTCGGTTTCAATTCTTTGATCAGAAGATGAGACAGTTCAAACAAATTAACACATTTGAAATAAAACAATTTAATGCAAAAATATTGACAAATTATCGACTTTAGGATATATTTTTCATTAAAGAAAGTTGGTTTTGTAACGATGAAAGCATGATTGTATTATGCTTAACTTACCAAGTAATTTATTATCGATTCTTGTGTCAGAAACAGAGAAATTAAATCAAAGTTGTATTCACAATCTATATTCTTGCTGTGAAGGATTTAGTTTTATTTCTTAATTGAATGTGAGAACAAAATTATATTGTCCAATCTTTAAATTTATTTTATGACCTTTGAAGGCAGAATACCTTTTGCCGTTTTCATACTAATAACATTGTGTCAAATGTTATATTTTCTATTTTCCCGAATTTCAAAAACTTTTTTAAATGATTCAAACAACTTACACATGTATTTTTTAATGGGAACAAATATTTTTGACCATGGATTTAGCTGAAGTAAAAACAATTAACCTTGGTCATGAACTTTGAATGGAGCTTGAGTTTTATATGAGTATTTCTTGAAAAATAAAATAATTGTGTACAATTAAATTTTAAAATTTCATCTTCACCCTGAATTTGGTCCTCAACTTTATGTTCGAATAACTTAAGGAAGTACAAAACACCCATGATATTTGTTTCAACTGATTTTTATTAAGTTAAGAAGATAGATCAATGAGAAACATGACTGTAATGTCAATAAACAATGATCTTACTAAGGATATTAATAACCCGTGACACGTTTTTTCTTTCAATATTTAACCAAAAATTAGAGAATCTCATATACATGTATTGGTCATTTGAGACTCAATAAATGTTCTCTGTTATACCTTTAAAAATTGTTCCTATACAGATCTATATAAAAACAAGTCTAACATTTCTATTGTTTTGCCAAGCGGTCATAAAAAATCGATGTTGGACCGCTGAGTGAGATGTTGGACCGCTTGCGTCACAGAATGGGCGGAGCTAAAACTGATTTTCATTCAGTGATGTTTACAAGTGACGGACCTGAAGTTATATCACAGTACAAAATACATGTATGTAAAAAAAATTAGAATGAAAGTTATAACAAAACATTTATTGACTATGTTCTCGGGCAAAATGCGTTTTGTCGACACTCGAACCAAACTGTCTACCTTCGGCCTAACGGCCTCAGGCAGACAGTTTGGTTCTTGGATCCGACAAAACGCATGTTGCCCTCGAACTTAGTAAATAAATGTATAATGTTCCATGTAATTTCCATGTTATACATGCACGACAGTTCATAAAATAATTTAAAGTATCTTTTGATCCATTTACAATTGAGATCTGATATTTGGAGATATTTATAAAACGTCCCCCCTCTTTATACATAATGAATCAAGGATATATGTGTAGAGGTCAAAAGTGAAATATTTTGATGTCTTCTACTGAATCTTTTATTATTTCGCTCTTAATATTATTTTTAAATCGCCAAAATATCGTAACTATCATATTTTAATCTGGGTTCTATTTCAATCATTCTGTTGATTTCCTATAAAATTTGAATACAGATTTTTCTTATGAGAAAATTGAACATCTAGCATATTTACATGTGAATTTTCGAATCCTGGGCTATGTATGCTATTTTTTTTCATCACATTTTACTTAAATATACTGGTATCAATATAATTTACTGAATTTTATTAGCAAACAGGTTGTTTTTTTTTTTTTTACAAACATCACAGATTTCTAATAAATTGATATGTAACTTTAGGGGGGGGGGGGATACACATTCTGTGATACAATGTAATGTCTGAGTTCAAAATTCTGTCTGATAAGGCATACTTGAAATATTTGTATAGGCACAAAGAATGTGCAGTTGAATTTTTTTATATTATAAATAAAGAGAAATTTTGTATCCTAGAACAAAATGTCAACAACAAAAAATAAATTGGAGGTAAAAATTGGCCGAACTATTTTGTATTACCTTAAATGGGTCATAAGATTTAATTGGTTGAAAATACTAGAATTTGCGAACAAAATATTTTGATGATTTTCATATAATTGGTCCCTCTTTGGCAGAAAACTTTCCCTGCGTTTATATTTTGATAAATGAAATGTTTTTAAGGAAAGAATAAATCACAGGAATCCTAAAAAAAATCTTATATTTACTGTATACAATGTAGTAGTAATATCAATCATAACCTGAGAGTTTTCTTAGTGTACAATAACATTGCATGGTTCTTTATAAAGTTTCATAACTCGGGGTTTCCAGTATGAACAAAGAAATATCCAACATACAATGTATCTTTCACATACTTCATATTATGATGTACGTGTTTCTCTGCCACAGCTGTTTTTGCAAAGTCTTATATCTCTATTATTAACTACTAGAATACTGTCTTTATAGACGCATCAAAATCGATTATACATGTGCACATGGACAAGTTAAATTATCATTCATAACAATAAACAGTATAAAGTCGGATAAACTACCTCAGTATGAATGACATTAAACTACAAAATTCTATGAAACATACCCAGCATTAACATAGCTGTCACAATAATGTTCGTCATCAGGGCGAAGGCACAGTAAATTTTATGAGTCCTTGACCCAAACCTGGCCTTAATCACCTGGAGAAAAGTTTTGGCACCAGGGGCACGGATCTTCAATTGAACGGACACCATTGAAAACAGCAACATTTGTATAGAAGCTCCAGCCGCATACCAAAAGGGACCGCTAATACCATACTGAAACGTATAAGGTTTACATTAATATCAGTATGGAAATACATTTTTAGCTCATTTGTCTCTACTGTTGAAACCGGAACAGGACTATAGATTTCTTGCGAGTCTATCAGTCCCGTCTGCCTATCTGTCTGTCTGTCAGTCTGTCCAACTTCAATTGGTTTTCCTTACTTTTTTCTAAAAGCTATATTAGGCTGATTTTTGGTTTTGTGAGTGTATCTTCATGAGTTAAAGATAAAGTTTGCATTTCGTTCCGCGCAATAGGTTTTTAATTGAATTATGGCATTTTTAAAAAAAATTATTTTATAATTATGGCATTTTTCGAGCTTGTGACGTCTCTTATGCAATACTATGAGCTTGCTAAATCAAACTATTTTTTGTTTTTATGTAATTTCTTGCTATTCGGGCCAACGTTGTACAGTGGTTATAGCGTCTGCTCTAGAGTCGCGAAGTAAGGAGTTCGAATCCAATTGTGGGAGCTGGTGACCGGTCCTCCGGATTAGACGTATAAACGGTTTTCTTTTTCACTGTCATTCATGACTGCAATGTCATGGCATAAGAAAACAGCTATATACATGAATTAGTGTGTCACGAAGACTATTGTGCAGCTATTGACATGAATTAGTATGTCACGAAGAGTAGCTGATTCACTTATTCGTATCGTTTCAAAAATTGAAATATAAATTTAAAGGGGCATGGACACAGTTTCCGGTAAAATTTCAAAATTTATTTTTCCATTTTTACAAATTTTAAAAAGAATCTTTCTAATTATCATCAAAAATTTGAACGTTAGTTGTCCAGATACAAGACAGATTTAGAGCTCCAAACATTTGTTATGTAAACAAGGTCTGTGTCATGTTTTTGTTTACTCGTGTTAATATCATAATATGTGTTCGTTCAAAGCAGATAATTTTCAAATAAAAGTTA
>NW_026937742.1:0-8267 GCF_032062105.1 Saccostrea cuccullata
AAAGTGCTTGTATTTTATTGATATTCCATAACTCTATATCCCAAACATATGATCATAGAAGAGCCAAAAGATGATGTCACATTGACAATTGTTAAAAGAAATGAAAACGTAAAACAAGAAGAATACGACGTTTTGAGACAACAAAGACAGACAACTCATAACGATGATCTCTATGTCTACGCAAAGAGACAGAGCGGTGGAATTTATGACGTCACAATCAGGGACCAGTCATTAATACATGATAACACGATAACGGACATTCTCAATGATAGTAGTATAAAGACAGCAGTAAAACAGGATATAAATTTATATGACCATCCAAAAAGGGCAGGACAGGACACCTATGATAATCCGACAAAACTTTCTACTGTAACAAAACTCACCGACAATGTGTATGGACACGTGAATGAGAATTAAAATACGATGTAATGATGGTCCGATCCTGAAAAAATACAGAATTTCATCACAACTCTTAACAATGATGATTATTAACCAACTGAAAAAAAAATATTTTATTCATATTGCAAAATGTCTGTCTCTTACCGGAAGTTTTTTTGTCAAAATAAAGTGCCGGATTGATTGCAAAAAAAAAAAAAAACAAAAAAAAAGCATACCTTGTACCCATCTTCAAAGGATCTAATCCCTGATAGGGTTTATAGCAATGATGATTTTGAGAAATGAAAAAAAAACTACTCATATAACCTAACTATAAAAAAGTTAGGAACGAGTATTCATTTTTCTTGTGAAAAGTACAACTTTACTGTTTAGAAGTTTAGTCATAACTTTAATGTTAAGACTTAAACCTTACTCATATTTATTAAGAATTTATCAATCTGGAAATGATTTCATTTATTTATTTATTTATTTTCTTTTTTGTAAAGCACTTAAAAAAATAAAATTCATTTTTGAATGAAATAACTTTAAATTACTGTGTAGTTATCATTGAGAAATTGTTTTGCAAACATATAATCTTATATCCAGTAAAACGAACGGATATTGTCTTATATAAAAGATGGTCATGGGAGAAGATGCTTAGGAGGAGTACTCTGTGTTAATTTTATCTTAAACTCATTGATTTTAATCTAGTCTATATAAAATTGGAAGTAATAAATGTCTATTGACAATATATCCTCTAAATATTCAAATATCGAGTTGAATGAAAAGATATGGAGATAACGAACATTACTCAAGATCAAAAGTCAATTAAACATTACGAAATAGGTGCAGAGCAAACATTGACCTCCAAAACATCAGAGGTGGTCCATGGAACATAACGAAATAGGAACAGAGTAAACACTGACCTCCAAAACATCAGAAGTAGTGGTGAATGGTGTCAAAATTTACTTAATCTTTTTTATTACATGGTGATGAATGTAAACCTATTGAGTTTGAGACAATTATTTAAATCAAGAAAAAATAAAGATAGGTAAATTAAAATGTGCCCAAGATAGAGCACACTGTTGAAATATGTTACTCACCTTAATACTGTATGCACATCATAAAGATCCGGTAACTGTCAGATTTCGTGACAAGAGTCCGAATGGATTTATTCATTCTCAAAATGGAGTTAATATTAGTAAAGTCCTCAAAAGAAAAGCAATCCTAAAATTGAATACCCCTGTACATATTTATTTAATAAAGTTTGCAGGTGGATATAACTGTAAATATCACATATAAATAAACAAAATAACTGTTGATATGATGTTTTCAAATTAATTACTTATGCAGCAATATATATTGTACCTTCGTCACCTGCTTACGGGGATTGTATCTTCTAGCTATATTCCTTTTCTCCATATATTTTATTTCAATAAATACAACACAATATCATCAATATCTATTTCATCGTCTATTCTTATCTGATGCAATATTTATTTTGAACATTAACTCTTTGCCCCTTCCGCTGTCTGTGACGTAATAATAGCATTACATTTGTTAACATTTGATGACGTTATCCCTGTCCTAGCAGAGCACTTGCGATTACAAGCTGAAAAGACGTGGTTTTGAGGAGGTATTTACATGGTGTATAATAAGCAACTGTTGCCGTATATATCGCCCTAATATTTGTACAATCATTTGTGAAATGAATTCAAGTATTTTGATAATGATTTAATCCTGTTTGTTTTGTTTAAATAATTCTTTTATGTGGACTTTTACAGACTTGATATATTATCATAGCTTGCAAGTAATTTATTATGAATTTTAAATCTAAATCGAAAATTTCGTTCAAAATAATTGTTTGAGTTCCCAATCAGGGTGTCATTTTTATGCTTGTGTTAAAATGACAGACACCCCCAATTATAAAAAAAAAAAAAAAAAAAAATGAGGTCTAGAAGAAAAGGATTATCACTTGAGAAATTTTTTTTTAATATTATTAATTTTTTTTAGGACAAAAAGGATTTGGAACTTTCAGCACATTTAATTAACTTGATTTATCTGTTCGAGAGTTTTTCTTTTAATTAATGAATATTATTTGATTATCGCTTATTTTTTAATACAATAGCGCATTGTCAAAGGAAAACATTTTAATTTTTAAAATGCATGTAATGAAATTTAACTGATCGCATCTTCTTATTTATATTTTGGCCGATATACGGATTAAATACTGCCATGGGACTCGGCATTAAATTAATCAGTCTTAAATTAGCAATATACGAGTACCTAAACCTTGCTAGCCAAGGGTTTCCGATCCAAACTTTATAGTGCATTGTGGAGATGTGAAGCGTATCGGAACCCCTTGGCTATAGTTACACCTACAGGTACATGTGGGCTACTAAAAAATCAGCACGTTTAACAATAAAGAAAAACTTGGGAGATATATTGCTGTAGGCGAATTGGCAAGAAATAAATAAAAAGAAAAGAAATACATCGAAAAGAAGTTTTTCTTTGTAATGGAATTTTTAAACATTTTTAAAAACGATAAAATAGTTTACAAACGAGTCCAAGAACTCCTCGGGCGAAGCGATCAGTACTGGACATTTTCCCGATATTGTCTTATAAGTACATGTATTCCGATTATTTGTGGAGCAAATGCGACAGTACTCATAAAAATGTTTCTATGAAAATGCATTAGTTGTAGCTGTATTTATTGAGAAAAAAATAAGCATTTCCACAATTTTTCCAAGGGCTGCCATATCAGATTTCTATGACACGATGAACTTTATGAACATGCAGCGTCGATGTACCTGTCCGCTTCAATTAAGAAAATGACCAATTTATATCAATTTAATCAAACTTGCAGAAAAAAGTCAAATTAATAACATGGTATACAATAAAAATTAATCAATTACTCAGGATCTGTCAGGAGTTAGTGCGTAGTGGATATACAAATTTTTCACAATATACTTTTCTGATATCCAGTGATATTACTATAGTGTTAAAAATACAAGTTATCGAGAGAAAAAAATAATTGACATAATTGATTGTGTTTGTAAAAGATATACAATTGATTGTGTTTGTAAAAGATATACAATTCTGACCAAAATAAATATTCATATAGATCAGACAGGAGAATAAACAGATTATCTCAATAATTTGACTGCATTCTTTTTTCCAGTAAAAATTATTTATATTCTACTTTTTATTTCCAACATTACATAATTTACTGACAATTTATAGTTTTGTTTTCCGACATTTATGGAAGAGTAAATTTCAGGAAATAAAAGCTGATGAATAAAGACTTTCTTAATTGAAAATTGAAATTATTATCTATGAACAATACAGGCAAATCATTGACACCAAATGCTTTGTTTTCTTTAAAAAAAACATGGATGTTAAATTTGAGATCAGTATCATGTGTGTTGGACATCACTGACATAATATAATTCAAGTGTTGCTGAATTTCTTTTTTATTGATCGAATATTCATAAACTTGATAGACAAGTTCCATACCCCCCCCTAAAAAATGCTTCAAGCATTCCTGTGTGGTAAAATGAAATGCATATATAATTTATCATCAGTCCCTTTATTTAATAAACTAGCTGTTGATCGAAGAAAAAATTACGAAATTCTGAATGTAATAATATATTTCCGGAGATGAAATACGGAGAATAAATTAGATCGCTGTTGGTCAAAGATGTATAACCCCCCCCCCCCCCCCCTCCGAAAGAATGAAGTTTTAAGAGTCCAAATACATTGCTCCTCATTAATGTATCTACATGGTACATGTATTTACCAGCTACACGACCCTTTGAAACAGTCACCAGTTAACTGTACATACACAAGTGGATGCCAAAAGTATTTTTTTTGTGTATAACATAAAAAAAAAAATAAAGCTGGTGGAAGAATCTAATCAGACCACATCGCCGTCCTCTTCTTGAAAGTTTACCTCGCCATTAAGATTTTTCAAAACTTATTATTTCTAGAGTATGCAGTGTTGACATACCGGTACATGAACCTACAGAGTATATATGTTTTCTTGAAAGCGACTGATATAAGTGAATATTATTTTCAAATTGTATACCGACGATATAAACGTACTCGAGGTGGACCAAGGAATATTCCTATTAGGGACTATATACCCACTGATAGAACTAATCAGTAGACATAAGTCTTTCAACTATACCCCCGCTGCGAAGAAGAAGGGGTATACTGTTTTACCCTTGTGTGTTTTTCCGTCTGTTTAGCTGTGTATCTGTCCGTAACAAAGTTTTTGGTCGCAGTTTTCTCAGCAAGTACGCAGCACTCATTACAGATGTTTAAAATTTTAGCACATTCGTCACTGTGGCATGCCATACGGTGATTTCATTTTTGTTCAAATCCGATGTCAACTTCCTGTTTTACCGAGCGTCTGTCCATACCATACATACATGTAACAAATTTTTATCGCATTTTTCTAAGCAACTATTCATCGCAGATTCTTTAAATTTAAGCACAAACTTTGTTGAGATATATAGTGGATTTTTTTTTTGTATATGAATCTGATGTCAACTTCATATCTTTTCCCGTGCGTCTGCCTGTAACTGAACGCGTGTAAATTCACGTCAGAGTGGGGCATTATTGGTGAACATTGGCTCACATACTTCTTGTTTGTTCTGCCTTTTTTTTAAATATCAAACCAGTATTCGGTAAACTTGCATAAAATTTTCCCGAATACCTTGTTTTATGTATACATGTATACGTATAATATGTTTAGAAATCACGACACACGATCGAGTAAGTGCAACACTTTTTTTAACAATATCGGAAACGTTGAAATCATTCAAATTTAAATCAACCTCTTTTTCAACATGATATTGTCGTTCCTTTATTCTGTTCCTTTTTGTTTGTGTATACATGTGTATTTTTTTAAATTTCTGTGTAACATGTGTAAGGTGGGAAAATAATCAGGATTTACGAATTTGAATTCAAATAGAACAAGAAATAAGACAACATGAGACTACATGTAACATACGAATACATGTAAACAGGAGCAAAGCTATATTCTATGAACAGAACTTCTTTTCTCTACAGTTGTATGAGTATGTATAAACTTAAAAATTCTTTTGTAATTTTATACGTTCCTTCTGTCGATTTCTGCACAGGTTTTTATCAAACACTTACATAAAAAAATCATTCGTTGAATTCGATAAATTCTTAATCAAGGGTCCCATCTCACACAAGATTGAGTGACTTCCTTTCCACATCACCACACCAGTGAGTGGTGAGTCAAAAGAAAAACATTCTTAATTTGTCTGGCATCCCAAGTTTCGTCAAATAAATCAAACGACTCGGACATATTAAATTGAGAAAAAATAATATTATTTGCGAAATATATTAGCATGGAATAACAAAATTTATTATCTAATCATTTATTATCATACCATCAAAACTTTATGCGTAATCAGATCAGAAAACGTCAAAAACGAAATGTGCGTTAAAGTGCGTGATTGCAGGGCAAAGGTATATGCGTTAAAATGCGTGATTGCGGGGCAACGGTATATGCGTTAAAATGCGTGATTGCGGGGATGGGGGTTAAATGAAAGTTTCTAAGTGCCAAACACTCAATGATACATAATTGCGTACGTGTATCATAGCTATGTTTAATAGAAAACGTATATATTGCATTCCATTATTATACAGGAAGCTTAGATCATTAAGATAGGAATAAAACCAGACGTACAAAAATTTAACCATCACTGAACAAAATGGACGTTGAAATTTGGACGTTTGTGATCTTGGTAATAGTTTCTGTTGGGTCTATCCCGATCCAGAATCCCAGAAAGACGTATCAACTGTAATTAAACCTTAATATGAGATAAATGAACAAATAAAAAACGCCACTATCTGTAACTGAAAATAGATTCAAAATAAGTGCAATGTGTTCAAAAGAGTTTTCATCTGCAAGCAAACAAGAAGAATAGATATGTAATTTTATTGGTCGGTCGGGTTACAGGAAACAAACATAAATATTATGAAGCAAATAATTTGTGAAGGACTCATTTAATATCATTTGGTTGTAACAGGGGAGATGCGGATATGGAGATGACGAACAGTATTCAATATCAAAGCCCATAAAACAATACATATTT
Organism: Saccostrea cuccullata; assembly: GCF_032062105.1. Classification (NCBI taxonomy): domain Eukaryota; kingdom Metazoa; phylum Mollusca; class Bivalvia; order Ostreida; family Ostreidae; genus Saccostrea; species Saccostrea cuccullata. Next base: position 6,510 of record NW_026937742.1, read on the forward strand.
GGAGCAGAGCAAACACAAACACAAACACGGACCCCAGATACATCAGAGGTGGAATCAGGTGCCATGGAGGATTTTTTTTTTTACCTTTTTGTTATAACTTGTAATTCATAATCAAGTAATTGAAGTATGCACGTTCATATGCATAATATTTCTATAAATGTAATGACAATAAGATAGCTATAATCAACAATAAAATTTTAAAATATGCCGATCCTTATGAAAGTTAAATTCATTTTCTCTTATTTGCTGACAAGGTCATTGTATCATACGACCACAGAACTTACGAAATGATGACTTTAAACGAGACTGTTGATGTTCTTGTTTCATCAACTTGCCTGTCAATATTTTACCATGTTTTTGAAATTATTCATACGTAAATTTCATAGTAATTGTTAGTCCAACTGAAATTCCGTTATTTCCCAGTTATGATAAGGCATGTGTGACCGGTCGACAGGAGATGCAAACTCCTCCAAGGCACCTGATCCCATCTTTGATGTTTTTGAGGTCAGTGTTTGCTCTGCTCCCAATTTCGTATTGTTTTAAGGACTTGATTTTGAATACTGTTCGTTATCTTCATAAAATAAATAAAACATCTTTTGAAAAATAAATTCTGTTTTCAAAAAATCCCATTGTTTGCGCGTGTATATTCTGTTGATTTCTTCATAGTAAGCTGAACCATTTTAGTAAATAGATTTTTTATTGTAAAAACAAATACATTAGAGATGAAAAATGTTTTGTTTTTAATTACTGAAAGAAAATTTAGCTATAATTTTGCAAACTTGTTTTATGTATATATGTGTATCAATGGTGTAACAATATTAGTTTGTCACACCACTGACCGTTACACCACTGATGTATATGTAGTAAGAGACAAGCATGTACACAATTCCACATGACCGATATTAAATGTGAAAAAACATTCATTAATTTTGATAAGATTTTATTTTTTCTTCTATAATAGAAAACCTTTAGTAGCATGTTATCTGATTGACACATATCATTGCTTGTATTACTCTACGCAAAAGAACAAATTGTTCTCACAATAAGGTTATCACAAAATCAGGAATTGATGTCACTCGAATCTTGGGAATTCAAACTTTAGTACATCATTTATATGATGTAATACAATAGCCATTTAAAGGAAAACATTTTTTTTTAAAATCATGTAATGAAATTTAATGATGCATCTTCTTATTTATATTTTGGCCAAAACATTAAATACTGCCATGGGGCTCGGCATTAAATTAATCAGTCTTAAATTAGCAATATACAGTACCTAAACCTTTCTAGCCAAGGGTTTCCGATCCAAACTTTATAGTGCATTGTGGAGATGTGAACTTCGGAACCCCTTGGCTATAGTTACACCTACAGGTACATGTGGGCTACTAAAAAAAAGCACGTTTAACAATAAAGAAAAACTTGGGAGATATATTGCTGTAGGCGAATTGGCAAGAAATAAATAAAAAGAAAAGAAATACATCGAAAAGAAGTTTTTCTTTGTAATGGAATTTTTAAACATTTTTTAAAAAAGATAAAAAATTTTAAAAAAGAGTCCAAGAACTCCTCGGGCGAAGCGATATACTGGACATTTTCCCCATATTGTCTTATAAGTACATGTATTCCGATTATTTGTGGAGCAAATGCGACAGTACTCATAAAAATGTTTCTATGAAAATGCATTAGTTGTAGCTGTATTTTTAAAAAAAAAAAAGCATTTCCACAATTTTTCCAAGGGCTGCCATATCAGATTTCTATGAC